>NC_090646.1:71019697-71222197 GCF_040937935.1 Hyperolius riggenbachi | reverse complement strand
ACATTCACAAAAAACACAAAAAAAAAATCACAAATGTATTAGAAAACCATTTGTAAATTGTACCAGAGATCAGAATATGTAAAGATTTAATACTTACCCGGGGCTTCCTCCAGCCCCATAAATACGTGACTCCCACGCTGTCCTCCTGCAGTCTGTCATTCAGTGGCAATCAGCCCTGGTAATTACTTCAGTCGGGTCCGTTCTGGGTCTTCTGTGCATGCACAGACCTTCCGTGCATGCGCAGTAGACCCAGACTGATGCGACTGAGCAAGTTACCGAGGTTGATCGCAGCTGAATGGCAGACCGTGGCGTGGAACTCACACATGTTTATGGGGCTGGAGAAAGCCCTGAGTAAGTAGCAAATCTTTATATATCCTGATTTCTGGTTTACTTTAAAGTGGTCTAAAAGTCAGCATTTCTACTTTGCTCTAAAAGATTCCTTACAGCTTTAAAGCTACTATCCATGAGAAAATTGTAGCACAACATCATTGAAATTGTTAAACACAGCACTTTGTCCTGCTATGGAAAGGCTATTTAGCTTCAAATCCGCATCCAGACTAGAGAAAACAGTATCTTTGTTTACATTCCTCAGTTGTAACATTTGTGTGTAAACAACTGAAAACACTATCTAAGAAGCTTTCTGTGCTTCAGGCAAACACACAGTTCAGAACAGCTCACTAGAAGATTTTAATATATAATGAAAAGCAGCTGGAATAAAATACAATGGCAGCTTTCAGGGCAAGATAAACTTCACTTTGGAAACTTGCAATTTGTAGACAGACAATATTACTTGTGCACGAAAGCAAATATGATAACTGTATGAGTAATAAAAAGTAGGAAAACACACTTTTATTATATGTTATGTCAGAGTTTCAGACCACTTTAAAGGTATTTTGACTTGTATTTTACATCATTTTCATGAAAATTAATGCAAAAAGAATATCAGCTTTTTCACTCATCACTACTAAAAAAAAGCAAGACCAGAAAGAGTTACATTATTTGACAGAATGCGTGCGGTATGTTAGTCAAATGTGCCAACTAGGAAAACTTTTTTTTTTTTGTCGCTCTATTCCTTTCTCAAGAAGCGCCCGCCTGACAATCTGGCTTTTTCAAACAATCATCTAGTTTGGAGCCTGACGAAATATATATTTTAGCAGAAAATCAGAGTGACATTTCTGAAGAGTGAAAGGTTCCATTGTCTGTAATAATTCATACAGTCTTACAAATGACAAGCCTTCAGGAGAATGCTAGATCTAATATCAAGTCAGTGCTCATGTGGTTTGAAGATTTAGTAAGGAGTTGTAGAGGATGAATTTAAATTCTTATAGTACAAAGAGTGTATATATAGCTATATATCTATATCTATCTATCTATCTATCTATCTATCTATCTATCTATCTATCTATCTATCTATCTATCTATCTATCTATCTATATATATTGCCTTCCAAAAAATGTCACCACCTCCTTGGCATTTTTCCTGCTTTCATTACACTCCAACCTGTCATTTTAATGTTTTTAAGGTGGCGACTAATAATCCAATCTGCTGGAAAATCGATCGTGTCTGCTTTAATTGATCAGAAAGGATCGATGCTGCCTGCTAATAAACAAAAGCGTGCTAACTGATCTGATCAGATTAGTGGGACTGATCCATTTTTCCAATTGATCCCATCTGATTGGATTGGTCAGCACAGTTCCATTTATTAGTGGGCACAATTGACCATTTCCCACTGATTATCACGGCAATCAGAAATGATCGATATTCCAGAAGAGATGGCCCAAACGGTTCGCTGGCAGGCTGTAACGATCGGTGTCAGCACACAGAAAGAATCTGATTATTGGTGATCTGCAGTATCACCAAGAATACAGATATATACCCGATTATTGATGATCTGCAGAATCACCAATAATACAGATATAGTACTAACCTCTGGACACCTGTATAAATCGTGAGTGTTTGGTGCAACAGTAAAGACTTTGAGTAAACCACCTGATGAGCAGGTGGTCCTTGGCAGTATGGGCAATACTGCTCTTTAGAGAAGCCCGAGAACCTTCCAGCTGCCTGAGACCTTCCAAGAGGTGGAGTCTCAGGCTGAAGGTAGGAAGGGCCAGTGAGTGAGTGACACTCGAAGGTGGATGTCACTAGCTGATCTGGAGACTATCTCCTAAAGGGGAGAGATAGCTCTCGAGTAGAGTTGGGCCGAACGGTTCGCTTGCGAACGGTTCCAGGCGAACTTTGGGCGTTCGCGTTCGCCTGCATCAGGCGAACTTTTGCGGAAGTTCAATTCGCCCCATAATGCTGTATTGAGCAAAATGTTTAGCCTCCATTTCACTGTCAGCAGACATGTTATTGTCAAACACACTGCTTTCAGTGTTAGAGAACCCGCCCACCCTCCCTTCAAGCTAGGTCCTTTATACCATTTGACTCAGTTGTCTGCCTACACTAATTAATTATGGGACAGCTGGTACACACTCTGCTAGGGAGATTTTAATTCCTCCCTCCTCCCCTTATACCTATTCCCTCCTCCCTCCTACCGGAGGGAGGAGGGTCTCTTCTGCCAGGGAATTATACTATTTTAAAAACCAGTATACATCATACCATAGCTGGTACATCATACCATAGCTGGGAATACATACATGAGTATACATCATACCATAGCTGGGAATCGAACCCAGATCTCACTGTGTGGTGAACACGTCACCCTAAGCACTGTACCACTACAGAAGTAAGTGAAGCTAGCCTAAAATTTAACATTTATGCTCAATGCAATAGAACCATTAGGTTGCTTAAAGGAGAACTGTAGTGAGAGGTATATGGAGGCTGCCATATTGATTTCCTTTTAAGCTATACCAGTTGCCTGGCAGCCCTGCTGATCTATTTGGCTGCAGTAGTGTGAATCACACCAGAAACAAGCATGCAGCTAATCTTGTCAGATCTTACAAAAATGTCAAACACCAGATCTGCTGCATGCTTGTTCAGGGTCTAGGGCTAAAAGTATTGGAGGCAGAGGATCTGCAGGATAGCCAGGTAACTGGTATTGCTTAAAAGGAAATCAATATGGTAGCCTCCATATACCTTTCACTACAGTTCTCCTTTAAAGGGAACCTTAAAGAGACTCTGTAACAACAAAAACCTCCCCTGGGGGGTACTCACCTCGGGTGTGGGAAGCCTCCGGATCCTAATGAGGCTTCCCACGCCGTCCTCTGTCCCACGGGGGTCTCGCCGCAGCCCTCCGAACAGCCGGCGACTGTGCCGACTGTCAGTTCAATATTTACCTTTGCTGGCTCCAGCGGGGGCGCTGTGGCGACTTTCGGCACAGAAATAGACGGAAATACCCGATCTCCGTCGGGTCCGCTCTACTGCGCAGGCGCCGGAAACTTGCGCCTGCGCAGTAGAGCAGACCCGACGGCGATCGGGTATTTCCGCCTACTTCGGCGCCGAGAGGCATCTGAGCGCCTGCGCAGGAGCCAGGAAGGTAAATATTGCGTCACGGCTGTACGGAGGGCTACAGCGAGACCCCCGAGGGACGCAGGACGGCGTGGGAAGCCTCATTAGGATCCTGAGGCTTCCCCCACCCGAGGTGAGTACCCCCCAGGGGCCGTTTTGTCGTTACAGTTCCTCTTTAACTGAGAGTGATATGGCTGTTTCCTGTAAACAATACCAGTTGCCTGGCAGTCCAGCTGATCTTTGTGACTGCAATAGTGGCTGAATCACACCCTGAAACAAGCATGCAGCTAATCCAGTCTGACTTCAGTCAGAGCACCTGATCTGCATGCTTGTTCAGGGGCTGTGGCTAAAAGTATTAGAGACACAGGATCAGCAGGCAATTCAGGCAACTGGTATTATTTTAAAAGGAAAAATTAGCTGCATGCTTGTTTCTGGTGTGATTCACACTACTGCAGCCAAATAGATCAGCAGGGCTGCCAGGCAACTGGTATAGCTTAAAAGGAAATCAATATGGCAGCCTCCATATACCTCTCACTACAGTTCTCCTTTAAGCAACCTAATGGTTCTATTGCATTGAGCATAAATGTTACATTTTAGGCTAGCTTCACTTACTTCTGTAGTGGTACAGTGCTTAGGGTGACGTGTCCACCACACAGTGAGACCTGGGTTCGATTCCCAGCTATGGTATGATGTATACTCATGTATGTATTCCCAGCTATGGTATGATGTACCAGCTATGGAATGATGTATACTGGTTTTTAAAATAGTATAATTCCCTGGCAGAAGAGACCCTCCTCCCTCCGGTAGGAGGTAGAAGGGAGGTGGGAGGTGGGAGGTGGGAGGAATTAAAATCTCCCTAGCAGAGTGTGTAGCAGCTGTCCCATAACTAATTAGTGTAGGTAGGCAAATGGTATAAAGGACCTTGCTTGGGGGGGGGAGGGAGGGTGGGTCCTCCAGCAGTGATGTGTATTTCACTCAATTAGGTGTGGATCCAGGTATTAGAGCTTTTGAAACATGTTTTCTATCATTTTTCCAGTTGATAGAATTTTTTAAAACTTTGAAAGTTCGCCTCCCCATTGAAGTCTATGGCGGTTCGCGAACTTTTTCGCGAACCGAACCTTTCGCGGAAGTTCGCGAACAGGGTTCGCGAACCTAAAATCGGAGGTTCGGCCCAACTCTACTCTCGAGGTCGGGCAAGCCAGGTCGGCAACACACGGACAGACAAAGTACAAAGACAGAAGGCTGATTCGGTATCCAAGGCAGGCAGGGTTGGCAACGGATAATCAGATGTGCGTGATACCGAATCAGAGAACGGAGGGATAGTCAGGAAAGCAATAGGTCATTACAGATATAAAACAATGCCTAGTCTTGGGTGTGAGGTCCGTGGTCTCTACACCCTGGAACTAGTCTGAAGTATAACAGAATGATAACACAAATATTCTGGCTCAGTGTGAATTCCCAGGTCCTCCTGGTTCAAACACACTGTAGGATCTGACTAAGGTCTGAGTGCTTCCACGTAGTGTTCGCAACGGCAGACAACTTGTGACTGGCCAGCAGTAACTATGTATAGAGCAGCGCTCTCTGGTGCCACCCCTAAGTGATAGACCAATAGCTACTTGCTCTGAGGTCAGCTGACCAGCCAGGTCAGCTGATCCCCCCTTGGCCGTCATAAAAGTTCTGCCTCTCAGCGCGCGCGCGTATTCCTGAATCTGTATGAACTAACATACCCAGCCACACCAGACACATGCTGCTGCGTGCAAATCGCCGCGCTGGACGCGAAACCAGCCGCCTTGCTATCAGTACACGCGGCGGCTTTTCCGCGTTCTCTCACAGTACCAGACGCCCACTCTTGCGTGCAAACCGCCGCACTGGACGCGTAACCAGCCACCTTGCTATCAGCACCCGCGGCGGCTTTTCCGCTTTTCCTTATAGTACCCCCCCCTGAGGAGTGGACTCCGGACACTTCCCACCCGGGTTCCTAGAATGTGGGTCTAGAATTTTTTCGGTCTCACATTCCGATTGGTCTTTTACCATCACAGGGAGGGAGGGAGGGGAATCCACGTGCACTGCTGGCTTTAACAGAGACACATGGACTGATCTTGCACCTCTCATACTAGCTGGGAGATCGACAGCATAGGTGACAAAATTAACTTTCCTGGTCACTGGAAATGGTCCTATGAATGTAGGACCCAGTTTGGGTGATATTCGCTTCAGGGCCCCATGCCGAGAGGATACGTACACCATATCCCCAGGGGAAAACTCCCACTCCACAGACTTTCTCTTACTAGTCTGATTTTTCTGAGCCCGGGGTTTCCTTAACACTGGTAAATGTTGTAATGTACCCGGTGAGGTCTGATGAGATGTTTTACCCTCTAGCATGTCTCGCTGGCAAGGGCCCAGATTAGGCATCCAGTCCTCCACCGTCTCCGCAGGTGCCCTGACCACCTCTCGAGGTAGGCTGGTCTTAGGCTCGGAACATTTAACTAAAGCTTCTGTTTTGACCTGCACTGCCACTTCTCCGACCTGTATCTTGGTAGCACCAACCCCAAACTCTCCCCAAACAATGCCGATGACAATGGGCTGACCATTTCAGTAACTGTCCTGAAGCCCAGTCAATCTGTGGGGAATGGAGTTGTAACCAGAGCATTCCCAGAACAATGGTGGAGGTTGCCATGGGCACCACCAGGAACTGTAATCTCTCTTCATGTAACGCCCCTAAACAACATGACAACAAGGGGGTTTGGAAGAGAGTCTGACCACTCTGCGACGGAGAGTCATCCACTGCAGTGACCAGAATTTGCCGATCTAATGGGACCAGGGGTATCCCCAATTTTTTTACGAAATCGTAATCAATGAGGTTTGCTGCAGAACCGGAGTCCACAACGGCTTCTGCGGAACTAGTCTGACCCTCCCATGTAATAGAGCAGGGAAGGAGCAGACGATCATTGTTTAGAGGTAACGACTGCTCGCCTCTGGTGTTGACCAACCCCAGACGGCAGCATTCTCCTGGCCCCTTAGCACCATATAGATCGAGTTTTCTTGGCCTTTTGTGACTCTTCTTCACCTGACTCAGCCCTGTATATCCGATTTGCATCGGCTCGTCAGAGGGTGACGAAGATCGAGAAGGGTTGTATGAGATAGACCTTACAGCATTCCTACCATGAATCTGTTTCTGGTAGCGCAAACGGCGATCTATCTGCACGGCCAAAGAAATTGCATCGTCTACAGATTTGGGCTCATAATGTCCAATTATCACATCATGAATTGCATCCGACAAGCCTGCCAAAAAACAATCCAAAAGTGCAAATGACCCCCATCTCGCAGATACCGCCCATTTCCTGAACTCAGCAGCGTAATTTTCAACCGCTTTGCCCTGCCGCAACATCTTGAGCTTCCGCTCAGCGGTAGAGGCAATATCCGGATCATCATAAATTATAGCCATTGCTTTAAAACATTCCTCAACCGAGGCTAAAGCCTCATTCCCTGGCTGAAGATTATATGCCCAGGTCTGGGAATCCCCCGACAACAGACTCTTAATGAACTTAATCCTCTGTGCCACGGTTCCCGAAGAATAAGGCCTCAACTCAAAGTATGATAACACTCTATTTCTAAAATTCTGAAAGTCAGATCTATGGCCAGAAAACCTTTCAGGTACGGGCATACGAATGTCCGTGACTGGAGGAGATTGCACTGAGTTTATAGCTGATTGAAGTTCCTGAATAGCCCCAAATAGCTGGTTGATCTGGGTCTGTTGGTTCAAAACTGCCCCGGAAAGATTGTTTACCGCCGTGGTCAGGACTTCAACATGACTATACAGTGCGTCCATTTGGTTTTGGTCTGCCGTTCTGTAACGATCGGTGTCAGCACACAGAGAGAATCTGATTATTGGTGATCTGCAGTATCACCAAGAATACAGATATATACCCGATTATTGATGATCTGCAGAATCACCAATAATACAGATATAGTACTAATCTCTGGACACCTGTATAAATCATGAGTGTTTAGTGCAACAGTAAAGACTTTGAGTAAACCACCTGATGAGCAGGTGGTCCTTGGCAGTATGGGCAATACTGCTCTTTAGAGAAGCCCGAGAACCTTCCAGCTGCCTGAGACCTTCCAAGAGGTGGAGTCTCAGGCTGAAGGTAGGAAGGGCCAGTGAGTGAGTGACACCCGGAGGTGGATGTCACTAGCTGATCTGGAGACTATCTCCTAAAGGGGAGAGATAGCTCTTGAGGTCGGGCAAGCCAGGTCGGCAACACACGGACAGACAAAGTACAAAGACAGAAGGCTGATTCGGTATCCAAGGCAGGCAGGGTTGGCAACGGATAATCAGATGTGCGTGATACCGAATCACAAAGCGGAGGGATAGTCAGGAAAGCAATAGGTCATTACAGATATAAAACAATGCCTAGTCTTGGGTGTGATGTCCGTGGTCTCTACACCCTGGAACTAGTCTGAAGTATAACAGAATGATAACACAAGTTCCCTAATCTTGGGTGTGAGGTCCGTGGTCTCTACACCCTGGAACTAGTCTGAAGTATAACAGAATGATAACACAAGTTCCCTAATCTTGGGTGTGAGGTCCGTGGTCTCTACACCCTGGAACTAGTCTGAAGTATAACAGAATGATAACACAAGTTCCCTAATCTTGGGTGTGAGGTCCGTGGTCTCTACACCCTGGAGCTAGTCTGAAGTATAACAGAATGATAACACAAGTTCCCTAATCTTGGGTGTGAGGTCCGTGGTCTCTACACCCCAGAACTAGTCTGAAGTATAACAGAATGATAACACAAATATTCTGGCTCAGTGTGAATTCCCAGGTCCTCCTGGTTCAAACACACTGTAGGATCTGACTAAGGTCTGAGTGCTTCCACGTAGTGTTCGCAACGGCAGACAACTTGTGACTGGCCAGCAGTAACTATATATAGAGCAGAGCTCTCTGGCGCCACCCCTAAGTGATAGACCAATAGCTACTTGCTCTGAGGTCAGCTGACCAGCCAGGTCAGCTGATCCCCCCTTGGCCGTCATAAAAGTTCTGCCTCTCAGCGCGCACGCGCGCGTATTCCTGAATCTGTATGAACTGACCCAGCCACACCAGACGCATGCTGCTGCGTGCAAACCGCCACGCTGGACGCGGAACCAGCCGCCTTGCTATCAGTACACGCGGCGGCTTTTCCGCGTTCTCTCACAGCACCAGACGCCCGCTCCTGCGTGCAAACCGCCGCGCTGGATGCGGAACCAGCCGCCTTGCTATCAGCACACGCGGTGGCTTTTCCGCATGTCCTTACACAGACAGTTCCCGGCGAAAGTCAGCTGTTCACATCTGCGGCGGGAGTCAAACACATAGCACGTTCAAACCACCCCCTATACCTAGTCATTGGGCTAAACTTTGACCCTCTACATCAAGACACATGGCAGCCAATCAGCCTGCACTCCCCATGGACCACACACCCCCTTATAAAAATGCAGCAGCGCCGGCCATGTTCTCAGTCTGCTGATCTTGCTATAGTGAGAGGAAGGGAGAGACATTACTGGAGATAGGGAAAGCATTAGTTAGGCTGTTGGTAGCTTGCTCCTCTCTGTTATTTATTGCTGAAAGCACCCCAAAAAAGCCTTTCTGAGGGCTAACATTATTCTGATGTGTTGTTTTTTGTGTGTGTGTGTGACACTGCATGCAGCCCACAGTCACAGCTAGCCCTTGTAGTCCGCCAGCACACTATCAGCACAGCAGTGCATATCTTCCAACTGCATTTGTGATTTAACTTCCTACAGGATGGCTCTCTGTGTGGGTGACACACTGCATACAGCCCACCGTCACAGCTGGCCCTTGTAGTCTGCCAGCACACTATCAGCACAACAGTGCGTCACTACACACATTGACATGTGTACATTTTTTTTGTAAATGACATTGACTTTTTTTAAAAAATACTTTTTTTTATAAATAACAACGCCAAAGCTGGTCTATTCAGTTGAGCGCACATGCAGCACCGGCACAGCTAAGGGCCTTACAGACCTGTTACCCTCCAATCTCGCGTGGCTGCATGGTCACATAACTAGTTAGCATGGTGTGGCTCCAGGGCCTCTGTTATCACTGTATTGTGTTTGCACTATTGCATAGCTCTGTGTCTGTGTGATACTCCACAGACAGAACACTGTCACTGAGGGGTTGGGGGAGGAGGAGACCTTTTGTGACCTCAGTCAGGAAGAGGAGCTGGCTATCTCGGCATCCATCCATTTGTACAAATGGTGTCTTTCATGCTGTCCTGCCTGTTGAGGGAGGGACCCCTGTATAAAAATGGTTAAAGGAGAACAACCTGTACTGGGTAGCAACGCTACTGGACCCTCGGTATAAGCACAAAGTGGTGGAACTGTCAGCGGAAGTCTCACCACTTTTAAACCCTTAGCTCCTCTTGATGTTTGTATGCCCCTTTTAGTAAGCATACTGTGATGTCCAAGCCCAGTTGAGTGGGATACTCCCACTCAACATATTAACTGTTGTTTGGTTTATTTTGTATTGTTATAACCCCCCCCCCCCCCCCTCAAAAAAAAGTTCTAAAATAAAGATTATTTTAAGCTAAATCACCTTTGGAAGCGATCTAGAGCATGATCCCTGAGCAGAACAATAAAAACAAAAGGGGAGGCTATTCAAAGCAAGGTAATTGTGTGGGCAATGGGCAAAAAACAATGCCGGCTGTTCCCAACACTTAAAGAAAGATGAGCTTATCACACAGTTGAATGTAAGGCTCGTGGTGAAGGAACTGCCTAGACAGGAAAGCCAGCTTGTGGGCATATTTGCAGGGTGCTGGCACTCGGATGCTACCAGGCACAATTTGAAAGTCAACCTTTGTAGATAGTCAGAGCTGAGGTTTGCAGTGTTCATCATTACATATAGTGAGTGGGAATGCCACATCCTTGCCTGACATGGTGGGAGAGCAGAAATAAATCCACCCAGTCGTGGTTGCTGATGGTGACAGTGTGGCCACGACGGTACTGGGAGAAGGAGTGACAAATGCTCAGAACGCGGAGCAGTACAGATTGGTGCTGATCCTTTTCTGAACTACGATGACAATTGTGCGAGGGGAATCATCTTCAAAAGTACCAAAGCAGATTTGTAACTGCGGGATCTCATAATTGTGCACTGTGATGAGCTGTCCATCTGACATTTCATCTCAGTACTCCACAATCTGGCAACGCATGATCTCGTAGTCAGGGCCGGGCCGAGGCAGAGACTGAAGAGGCTCCAGCCTCAGGGCGCAGTGTAGGAGGGGGCGCACAATTCATTCAGCTGTCATTCCCAATTGTGTTTGAAGCACAAAGAAATAAGAAAAGGGCATACATAGCAGTGACTGCAAGCCAGATAACTAGATATTAAGGTGTTGGGGATGTTGGGGGCCCTGGGGTGCCTCTTAGTCTAATAGCAATTAGTGTGTGACGGCTGGGGTGGGAGGGATGGAGGGGCGCACTTTGCAGTCTCAGCCTTGGGTGCTGAAGGACCTTGTACGGCTCTGCTCGTAGTATTTCTGGAGAGCGGCCACAACGTATAGCTTCAAGCCATCCATAATCTCCTGATGTGGAAGCTGAAAAACTACACAGGAGTAGCAGCAGGTCAGGCAAGAATTTATGCTGGCCACAAAGCCTGTCACCGAACGGAACTCCGGCCGGCATCATGGTAGATCCATTCCAAACACCATCAGATTTTTCAGGGGAATGTCCACTCCCCACAGTTCTCCTTCAAGCTTGCAATTTATCTGCAGCTAAATTTTCTGTGCAATGCTTCTCAGTTTTGTTGGGTTAGAGATTTGCTTTCACATTCACAACTTGAGAAGGCACAGGTGTTTGTACACAGCACAAGTTCTTTAAGGCACCGTACATGTCAGCACTCGTCGGCAGGTATTAGCTCTGGAATTACCTAAGTTATCAAAGTAACATATCAGGAAAAAAAAATTGTAGAATGAGTAAAAAAAAAACGTATTTTTCAATTTTCATCATCATCGCCTGCACTCTCGGCAAAGGGCGCACAAGCACGGCCATCACTACACAAACATTTCCGCCAAGAGGACTGACATTTTATGTCCTGAGAGTGTCAACTAATGACAACCCTTTGCAGCTGTTTGCGGCAGTGCGTTAAATGGTGAGTTTGGTCTGTCAGTGTGAAGCAGTACACTACTTACACTTTCTGATCCATGTATATGTTACGGCCAGAACCTGAAGTGTGGCCTCTTCGCGTTCTGGCCAGCCACTTCGGGTTCTGGCCGGCCAATATGCGAAGTGGCTGCAGTGCAGCGGCCAATGTTAGAAATGTAATGATTACAAGAAGTTCAATGTATTTTACGACCGTCTCGCTGCGGCCAAATGTATTACAATTTTAGTTAATTTAATGAAATGAAGCCGGTGGCAATGTAATAGATGAAGCCATCGGCTTCAATACAATACGGAGCAGCCGGTGACATGCGAGTCCCCAAGAGTCGTTCGTCGCGGCAGGGGAAGCAGAATGGGGAGGCTGCAGACATTGCTTCTGCCAGCACCCGCTCTGCAGGAACGGCAGGATTGCCCTGTTGCGACGAACGACTCTCGGGGACACGCATGTCCCCGGCTGCTCCGTATTGTATAGGAGGCAGGGAGAGGAGAGAGGCGTGGGGAGGAGGAGAGGAGGCAGTGCGAAAGCCGGCGGCTTCATCTATTACATTGCCGCCGGCTTAATTTCATTAAATTAACCAAGTTGTAATACATTTGGCCGCAGCGAGACGGCCGTAAAATACATTGAACTTATTGTAATCATTACATTTCTAACATTGGCCGCTGCGCTGCGCCCACATTGGCCGGCCAGAGCCCGAAGAGGCTGGCCAGAACGCGAAGTGGCCACATATACACACGCAAGATGTTTTAAAGCACTTTAGCCTCCAATTTAGGAATGTAATGTGATGTCTGCACTTTGGGTATTATAACCCTACTCTGCGTCAAATACATAATTTTCCGAGGGACTTTTGGCATGTATCCCACTCTGCCATGCCCCCCTCCAGGTGTTAGACCCCTTGAAACAACTTTTCCATCACTGTTGTGGCTAGAAATACAGTAGTGCCTGTATGTTTTAAAATTCGCCTGCCCATTGAAGTCTATGGCGGTTCCTCTGGTTTGCGCAGACTCTAACTTTTGCAGAAGTTTGTGTTCGCGGTTTGAAAATCTGATGTTCGGGCCATCTCTATTGTCCAGCACACAAGAGCAACATTTAGGCGAATATCTTTACCTGATTACAGCTGTTAATGCTTGCCCATTGCACATGTGAAGCTGGCAATTAGACTTGCCAATAATCCTTGTATTCTGGCAAAGTCGCATGCTCGCATGCTCAAGCTAGTTATCATCTGGAATAAGATGTGACCCAAGGTCTCTCACCGGACCTCAATCCTTACCTTCTAAAATGTATCATCTCATTAAAAGTTTTTTCTGATTTCATGGACCCGAATATCTCTTTGCAAGTTGCATACACCAGCCCGTAGCCAAACTTTTTACAGGATTTGTTTTTTCATCTGGTACAGTGTGAACCTAGCCTTAGCCTTCTCCATCCTCTCTTGCTCTCATTTGACTAACCACTGCCTTCAGTAGCCCAAACCTGAATTGTGTTGTTATGCCTAAAGCTCTGCTCCAGGAAAGAATAAATAAATGACCTTTGGAAAAAAATTTCGAGCTAGACGAATATCTACTATTCACCTGAGTAAAGGCTCCAAATGCTTGTCCATTGCACATATGAAGTTCGCAATTGGATTTGCCAATTATCCTTGTGTGATGGCCAGGTGATAAGCAGCTCACACACTCGAGCTACTTATCATCTACAATAACGTGATCCAAGGTCTCTCCCTGGACCCCAAATCCATGCCTTGTACCACCAGTTTGTTTTTTTTTGACTTTTTAGGCTGCAGCTAGGGATGCTCGCTGGATTCCACGGAATTGTTAATTCCGGATGGAATTAGGTCAATTCCGATTCCGGCAGTCGGAATGGAATTGCTAAACCTCTCAAACGGAATTCTCTCTCTCTCTCTCTCTCTCTCTCTCTCTCTCTCTCTCTCTCTCTCTCTCTCTCTCTCTCTCTCTCTCTCTCTCTCTCTCTCTCTCTCTCTCTCTCTCTCTCTCTCTCTCTCTCTCTCTCTCTCTCTCTCTCTCTCTCTCTCTCTCTCTCTCTCTCTCTCTCTCTCTCTCTCTCTCTCTCTCTCTCTCTCTCTCTCTCTCGGAATTGCAGTTTTTTGGCTGGGATTTGAACCCAGGTCTCAGTGTTTAGTAGGTAGCTGACTTGACCCCTACACCACCAACCACACTACATGCTAAAGCCAGCCTAGCATGTACCATTATGATCAATCCAATAGAAAAAGTAGCATGATTAAGGATTTGTACTTTTTAAAAGCCAGCTTACATACCTTGGCCGGGATCTGAACCCAGGTCTCAGTGTGTAGTAGGTATCTGACTTACCCCCTAGACCACCTACCACACTACATGTTAAAGCCGGCCTAGCATGTAACATTATGATCAATCCAATAGAAAAAGTAGCATGATTAATGATTTGTACTTGTTTAAAAGCCAGCTTACATACCTTGGCGGGATTTGAACCCAGGTCTCAGTGTGTAGTAGGTATCTGACTTGCCCCCTAGACCACCAACCACACTACATGCTAAAGCCAGCCTAGCATGTACCATTATGATCAATCCAATAGAAAAAGTAGCGTGCTTAAAGGGGAACTTCAGCCTAAACAAACATACTGTCATTAAATTACATTAGTTATGTTAATTAGAATATATAGATAATATAATCTCTTACCCACCCCATTTTAAAAGAACAGACAAATGTTTGTGATTCATGGGGGCTGCCATCTTTGTCCAAAAGAGAGAGAGAGAGAGAGAGAGAGAGATTTTTTAAAAATTTCCGACGGAATCCGGAATTCCGCGGAATTTCATGGCGACGGAATTTATCATTGACGGAATCCATGATTTCTGGCGGAACGGAATTTGCTGGTTCCGATCATCCCTAGCTGCAGCCAATGGCAGCGCTCCTCTAGCAGACATGAGGACCTAACCCCACCTATCTATACATATTGCTCACCTTTTGCAAGTTTTGTCTAGTGCAGAGAGACACTATTGAGCCAGATGAGTATGAGCATTGTGACTTCATTAAGCAACAGAATGTAATCAGAGTAGTAGTCATCAAAAAGACGAAAAGAGACAGAATTCAGTGGTGGTTGTCTGAGGAAAGTGACAGTTAACCGCGGCATACTGAATTGTATCCTCTGATGAAGGTGGTGTGATTAGGATCTGCCTGTCTGATATACCCTTAAAGAAACAGTAACCTTTTGATGATAAACAGTTCATTTTTGCAATACTATAGCACTGTATTGCCTAAGAAACAAAGACTGTGCCCAAGTTACAGCCCAGTGTTATTGAACTGTGTCGCCAGACAGTGAGTAGCCTCTGTCAAACACCTCATTTGATATGTAAGCTCAGCCACCAGTAGTGATTGTGAACCTAAGACATTTTGCCTTTCAGCCTGCATCAGTCCCGTAATATATATATCAACAGCATAATATTAAAGTGCATGATAAGTGATATATGTTCTACCAAAGTGCAAGGCCTGTGAAGAAGAGAGCGAGAGAGGAGACAGTAAAAGAACTACAGTAAAAAGGAACATAGCACCAGATAGAGAGAAGGAGTCAAACAGAGATTGTCATCCAAGTGTTGCAATTGCATAAGCTGGAGCTTCATTTAATGTGAAATCTAAACAGCATAAAGGCCTCGATTTATCAACACTTAGCAAATTTGTTAACAACAGTTTGGTAAAATACCGAATTTGTTAACTTCATTTCAGGATTCATCAAAGTTATCTACAGCTGTTAGCGAGCATTCGTTAATGATTCGGTAACGATTCACTAAAACGGAAGAAAGTGCAATTCATGAAAAAGAAAGTGGGCGTGGTTTAGCGTTACATTTAGGATTAGTTATCTCCTTCACTGCTCTGTCGTTATTCCTGTCAGATCATTGCTGACAGAGAAGATGGAGCCATTTGAAGTGGTTATGCATCAGCTGAGAGTGATTCAAAGGCGCAGAAGGGCAAGAATAAGGTCTGCAACCATATAAATTTGTAAGAGAATAGATTTATTTGCTATAACACGACATCTGCATTTCTCTTGAATCATCTTGTAAGAGAACACAGGCAGTGCCAGGGTTAACTAATTTTGCTAGCTGCACTATAATTTTTTAGAAAAGGCTCCTATCAAATTGTGGCATTGTCCCAACCACTTCCAGAATCCTGGTCCAGGTGTTAAGCCCTATTCAGAATGTTGCTACGTAGTGCTCAAAGGACTGCCTTTTACCCACAATTCCATGGGAATCTTATGGCCTTGTGTTAAATTACCGCTGTAAAATGGAAATATCGACACGTTACCGAATGTTTACCGAATTGTTTTCGAATTCAGACCGAATGCCGAAAAACCTTGATGAATACAACTAGAAATCGCTAAACTTCGAATTCGGTAATTTAACAAACTGGAAAAAGTTATCTCAAAGACAATGATGAATCGAGGCCAAAGAAAGAGTTGTCTTGCTAAAGAAAGATAGTGGTGCTGTACCAGGGTGCATTGGTTTGTTTTGTTTCTTTGTTTCATTTATGTCTTTTTATTTCTTTTATCCCTTATTGGTTTATTTGGTTATTTTATTATTATTTTATTTGGGGACCACAGTATAGAGAAGTCTGAGAAATCCTCTGAGCCAAAGAGTGGAATTCATTTCAGTGTAAAAAAGTAAAAGTTACTTCAGTACCATAAAGAAAAAGGAACTCTGATACCTGATACTTAAAGAAAACCTGAACTGAAAATTAAAAGTGAAAATCAACATACACAGGTCATACGTACCTCCCATGTAGTCTACTCCTCAATCTCTTTCTCCTCTCCTGCGTCCTGTTTGTCGACTGTGATCAAGGAAATTCTCTGTCCTCCATTTTAAAAATGGCCATTGCCCCCTAACAGCTTCCTGGTCAGCACACAGTTTAACTGTAACATCACCCAGTTGAGCCATAGGGAAACATGGACACATCAGCTCTCCTCTCAGCTGTAACTGACAGCAACTGATATATTTCAGTTCTGACAAAATGTTGTCAGAACTGGAAGGGATTATTGTCAGAAGAAAATGGTGAGCTTCTGAGAGGAACTGATGGCAAGATAACTATGTAATGTTCAATTGAAGTTACCTCATGTGTTTATGTTAAATAATTTTACTCAGTACAGGTTCTCTTTAAGGTTTCGCTGAGCAATATAGCTTCCTTGGACAGAGACTGCTTAGAACTGAAGTTACTCAGTAGACCTGTTTCTACCCAAGCCCTTATACACCAGCATATAGTACTGTGATGAACAAGTGTTGTATTGAGTAGTGGTTGATGATTGTAACAGAAAAGTAAAATTGATGTAGGTCATGTATTTGTAAGAGGTATTATAAGTAACCTGAATTTCATTCCGCAGCTTTTTCCGGTGCACCGGCTGTGAAAAGGAGAAGATTTAACTGACTTCTTGATCTTGATGTGAAAAGAATATATATATTTGTGTTGAGAGTTGTTACTGGTTGAGAAGTTACCAGATGGCCATTGTTGAGGTCACAAATAAATTCTTAATATTCGCATTTAAAGAGAAACTCCGACCAAGAATTGAACTTTATCCCAATCAGTAGCTGATACCCCCTTTTACATGAGAACTCTATTCCTTTTCACGAACAGACTATCAGGGGGCGCTGTATGACTGATATTGTGGTGAAACCCTTCCCACAAGAAACTCTTGAGTATGTACTCCTGGCAGTTTCCTGTCTGGGAATCTTGCTGTATTGTGGGAAATAGCTGTTTACAGCTGTTTCCAACTGCCAAAAAGGCACACAGCAGCTACATCACCTGCCAACAGTAAAAATGTCACCATGTAATAAATGTCAGAATGTAAATCAGGGATTTAAAATATTTTACAATGGGCAAATACTGACTAAATAATTTATACATAATTATTGTAAAAATGAAGCACTTTTTTATTACATTATTTTCACTGGAGTTCCTCTTTAAAGCGGACCCAAACCAAACATTATTTTAATTCAAAATATTTAGTTGCACCTCTCTGACACATAGAAAGATAAATACACACTCCTTTAAGCCTATGAGCATTTCAGTGCATGCTTTTCACCCCTCTCTTTTCAAAACTACATACAGGTGGCAGCCATTACTTCTGAGCTTAGTAGAAGGTTTTAGATCATGGGTGTGTTTGTCATCAGCTACCCTCCCTCACAGGGGCATCGTCTATGTGAAATCTCACACAAGCTGAGATCACCTCTCCTGTGACATCATTAGTAGCAACCTGTGTTTTGTTTTTGTTTTTTATCCCCTCCACCAGTTTGCCGGAAAAATCCCGGCAATATGAAAGGAAGGGAGGGGTTCCTCCAATAAATGTAAAATATTTTATATTTGTCATCATGCAGCTGAAAAAAGGCTGCTATTTATCAGTATAATTTAGAAAATATATTTTATTTCTAAAATCTTGTATTTTTAATTTGGGTCCACTTTAAGTCAGTGTCTGGTGGATTCCTCTCAGTCGGGGAGGAGCAAGACTCTAATCAGGTTACACCAGATTACGTGTATTTTATTGAACCACTGCCAGATTGTGTATGTTGGGGGATCACTGCTGCCAGATTACATGTATTTTGGGTGATATGTGTATTTTCGGTGATTTGCTGCCAGGTTAGGAGTATTTTGGGGAACTGCTTCCAGATTATGTGTATGTCGGGGGAACTGCTGCTGCCATATTATGTCTATTTTGGGGAACCACTGCCATATTATTTATATTTTGGAGGAACCTCTGCCAGATTATGTGTATTTTTGGTAAAATGCTGTCAGATTACATCTATGTTTTTGGGGATACACTACGGCAGAGCTCAAACTTCCCCGGCAGATCTTTTGCACCACTGCTAAGGTCATGCATGACCACACCCACATGTTGCTGCATGACCATGCCCATTTTTCTGCACGACACAGGGGTTTTTAGGGTGAATCCACTCACCTCTTTTCTCAGGACTAAACCCCTGATAAACGGTATTTGCTCTGTGCTCAGTGTCACCTTGACTCTTTGATAAATAATACATGCAAGTTTCAATGGATGTTTTTGACTTGGGGCTTCAATATAACAATTTTTTTGTTCTATATAAAGAACATTTTGCAGTACATTTTCCTTTGGCCAGCCAGCCAGCCAAAAGACACCGATGCATGCCTCAATGCTTTCATAAATAATCTGCAGAATGCATCCTCTGCAAATAAGTTATTAGTATTGAGTTTGGCTGGAGCTGCTTTGCATTTTATGACCCACGGCTGTTTATAGCACACATTTTTATTATATATAAATATTTCAATGGAGTGCAAAACTGACATTAATGTCTCAGCTGGTAGCAATTAAAAGCAAGTCATCTGAAACATTTATAAATGCCTTTAAGGTTCTTATTTTACAATAAAAATATCCAAAAACGAGAGTACTTTTTCCAAAGAAGAAAAGCTTTGAATAAATCCCTGTTTCTATTATTATAGTATGATTATTTTTTTATTCCAAAATGTCTAGATGTTCTATGAATACAAATAAACTGGATTTTTTTTTCTCATTGCATTTCAGCTGTGCATTCAAATAATTAAGGTCAAACATACAGTAGCGGTGACAGCCAAGGTTGTACTTAAAGTGAACCTTAAGTCACCTATAAAAAATTTGATTTACTCACCTGGGGCTTCCCTCAGCCCCCAGCAGCCGATCGGTGCCCTCGCAGCCCCTCCTGGCCGCAATAGCAGCATAGGGGGCGATATACAGGCTGGGAACGCGAAGAATCACTCGCGTTCCCATGCCTGTCGGCCTGTGACGGCCAAACCGGAAGTGTTCGCCGGTGGGTCCTGGAGCGTCAGAGCGGGGCTGCGAGGGCACCGATCGGCTGCTGGGGGCTGAGGGAAACCCCAGGTGAGTAAATCTAATTTTTTTATAGGTGACTTAAGGTTCACTTTAAAAACAAAAAAGAAAAAAAAAAGTAAAATAGTTTATGCCAAATATAAAACAAACAGCAAATGATGCCATGGTGGGATAACTTTTTGTAACTAATTATAAAAATGTACTCCAACCAAGTACAAACTCTTTCTTTCTTTCTTTTCTGTTCTGTTTCATTAAACGGATAGTCTTACCGATCTTGTCATATTTTTTTTTTCAAATTCTATTTATATCATTTCATCGGATGCCGCTGTAGGATCAGACTCAGCAGACAATAGTGAAAGAGACTGATATGATTTTGTCTTTCACAGGAAGTGGCATGGCTAGTGTGCTTGAGGTGTGCTTGAGGTGACCCACTAGTCTGCTTGCTCTGTAGACTATTAGTCACATCCCCTGTGCCATATCACACTAACAAACAAACACAGAACATTCATATCATGCTTTTCTCCTGGCGGACTCAAAGCACCATATCTGCAGTCACTAGGAAACGATCTATAGGCAGTAGCAGTATTAGGGAGTCTTGCCCAAGGTCTCCTTCTGAATAGGTGCTAGCTTACTGACCAGGATGAGCCAAGATTCGAACCCTGGTTGCGTGTGTCAGAGGGAAAGGCACTATCCAGCCTCTAGCACACCTTATCTGCATCCAAGAGAAGTATGTCCCTTTTTCTCTACTTCTCGTTCACCAACATCTCCAGTCTCTGATTGGATGGCTGTGGAAGGGTGAGTGTCCGGAGAAGCATCTGCCTTCTGAAGGCATGCCAATTGCACAACCCCTTCCACAGCTGTCCAGTCAGAGGTTGGAGGAGTGTCTATTACTGAATGTCGTTGTAAGTTAATGAAGGAAAATACTGGTCCAGAGGTGCTGGACATTATTAACATTATTACTGATCTCCCAGGACACAGTGGGACAGCTGAGTACTTTTTTCTCCTCTTAATCCACTATATATCGGCTATATTCCTGCTAGTCTGCAGGGCACGTAGGCGAATGGGTCACCTCAAGCACACTGGCTCTTGAAGGCTCTCTTTCTCTCTTTGAACTTGAAGTTGCAATTATTTCGCTGATGTCTACCTTCACTAGTTAAACCCAAACCTGCAGCTGCTTGAACACCCTCCACCCCACTTATTCTTCTCAATAACTGAGTCAATTGCAGCTTCTTATATCTTTTAGATCTTTACTTTTTTAAGTAAAAAATGTCCAGCCTAGTTAGCTTTCTTGGCAGTTAGTTTTCCAAATGTCAACAATATTTTGTGCTGCCCTACAATTCAGTCAAGTGACCATCCTAAGCCATAACTGGTCTTTTCTCCTGCTCAGTACATAGCTTGACTGCTTACAGAATTGAATGAATTGGCAGAGACAGGGTCCCATAGCACCACTGTTCTCCCCCATACAAAAGCTTATTTCATGGGTCAAGTACACTTTGCTGTGGCTCAGCTAGCTTGGTATACATTACCAAGTGTACAGATCATCCAGCGTGGCTGGATAGTGTAATGGTTAACGGCTCAGCCTCTGACACAGGAGACCTGGGTTCGACCCTTGGCTCTGCCTGTTTAGTAAGCCAACACCTATTCAGTAGGAGACCTTTGGCAAGTCTCCCTAACACTGCTACTGCCTAGGCCTATAGAGCATGGCCTAGTGGCTGCAGCTCTGGTGCTTTAAGTCTGCCAGGAGAAAAGCATGATATAAGTGTTCTGTGTGTGTTTGTTTGTTTGTTTGTTATGTGGAGTAAACAAGCCAAATTCGGCATCAGCAACCGAATATACACAGAAACCTGATGCTCATATAGCAAAACATTTATTCCATCAAGGGGTGGGGCTATGCATCAGAGGCTGGTGAAGACGGGTAAAAAAAGGCAGCAAAAAGGGCGTAAAAGCCCTTAGAGAAACAATGGTGTAGCCATAGGCGCCTATTGTAAAAGCCATGATTTGCGACAAGGGAAGGAAATTTGGGTGCACAGCAGCGCCCGCTGTTGGGTGCCTCCTGGGGCCGAACTTTACCTTCTTTGCTGCAAATTGAGGCTTTTACAATGGCCCTGATAGGCGGCAAGGAAATCTCAGCACCGGGTAGTGCCTGATTAGCGGGAGTGATAGCATCATGGACGCATTGTGGCATTGCATAACGGCATTGTATGAGGGGGGTCTTAGAGTTAGGGAGGATTATTAGTTTTGGGCACCACCGGGGGGGGGGGGGGGGGTGTTCTTAGGCTGCACATAATTATAAGGGCTCTTTCACAATGGGCAGTGCGTCAAATTTACTCCAGTGCAAACCTATGGGGTCATTCATATTACCTGCATCACAGTGTAGTCTACCGGAAGTCCTCAATCTGATGCAGGCCCAGAACTACGTTATCGCGTGGCTTCTACGGCGACTTGCAGTCATGTTGCCCGGAAGTCATGTCAGTCTACGGCAATGTAGGGATTTTTAAACATTTTCCGACGCAACATCATGGTGCGCAGGCACGGCAGCATATCTTTACAGTATGCTTCCGTGCACTTCTCTATACCCTGAACATATACTTGGCTATACTGGCTAAACCATTACATTGGACAATATATATACAGTATATCTATCCTTATTAAAGTATTTCTGATGGTTAGCATGGTACAATATTCTGCTAGACACCAGAAATAGAAAGTGAAAGGGGGGGAGGGGTGAGTAGAGAGGTTTAGAAGACAAGGAGAAATGAGTTGAGAAAGTAGCTACTAGCTAGGTTAAGTAAGATATATCATTTTTGAGGTTAAGTGGTCAGCGGACAGAGAGGTCGAGAAGATAGAGAGAGGTTGACAGGGGCGTAACTAGAAATCACTGGGCCCTCATGTGAAACGTTGGATGGGGCCCCTCCTCCCTGCTTTCTGCACAGGTAAACTGAGAACCAATGTTATTCAATTGGCTAGTGCACACTTGAGGAAAAGTGTAGATGGTGCTGTTGCTGGATGAAATCCTACACAGTATTATCCTGTATGTCTGACTCTCTGATCACCGCCAGCCCTAACCCCCGCCAATGCACCACGTAATATAAATATTACATGGGCGCATTTGGATTGAGCACTAGAGGCATCGCTGCTGGATCTAGTCTGACACTTCGATCCTCTCCAGCAGCACGCAGTGCTGTGTAACAATGAGAGAAATCAGTCTTGTGATTGCTCTAAAATTAAACATTTCCAAAACAATTCTGCATTCTCTGATTGGTCCAATGCGTCCAAGTTCTGTGATTGGGCTAAAATTACAGAGTTGCGATAAATCAGATTTCCTCGGAATTCTGATTCCCAATCGTAAATTCTGATTTCCGATCGTAAATTCAGAAATGTAAATTTCACGGAATCCAAATGATCATCCCTACCCACATCCCTTCCAGTATGATGAAAAACAAAAATTGGGTGCTGGGGGGGGGGGGGGGGGGGTACATGGGTGATTGGTGAAATAATCAGAAAGGGTTACTAAAATCCTTTCAGTGTATATGGATTCCCTGAAAGGTTTGTTTGTTTTTTGTTTTTTTCTTTTCAAAAAAGTGCAGTTACACTATAAATCCCTCTTATCTAGTCAAAAATACTATGTCAGCTTGTGCAGGAAAAGAGTTAGAAGCTTATAAGCAATCTCTGGACAGATTCTTACAATGTTAACAGAAAAAGAATATGCTTTATTACCAGGACCAGCCGGGCCAGTCCTCCCCTGCTGCGTCCCTTTTTTCCACGTTGACCCCTTGATTTACATTGCGATCAAGTGAATGGTGTTATTTTAAAACAGAACCAGGTCTGTTCACCTGACCTTCAGATGAACCAATTTAAGTCTCCCAGATGTGGTCAAATGCCAGGAAGAGACACAGCACAACAATAAATTGTTTTTTCATTAGGCATGCTTTGTGCTCGGCCCAGCGGTCCCCCAGCAGGCTTGGCAGTAAGAGAAAAGAAGAAAAATAAACTCTGAAGTAGGTGTCGATTTGAGACACAGCTAGGAACACAAAGAGAAACAATGCCGAAGTGTCCTAATTGCTGTAACGTTATTCCCTTATTGTTTCTTTCGGTGTGCCAAATCAACTTTGATACAGTATTTAAAGCACGGAAATGTGGAACTTCAGGCTTGGGCAGTCCATTCCTATCAGTTATTTTAGCGTTATTCAGCTGTTGTATTATTCTTCTTACAGCCTGGCAGCACTCTATATGCACAATTTGATGTCTTAATAATATCCTGTTTGGAAACTGTGGCTACCTGAAGCAACCCAGTTTAAAGAGTAACTTTCATGCAAAATTGAACTACATCGCAATCAGTAGCCGATACCAAAATCTTTACTTTTTTTCTGGAATAGATTATCAGGGAACCTATGTGGCTGATGTTGAGGTGAACCCCTCCCACAGAGTGATGTCATGACCATGATCCTGACATTTTGCTGTCTGTGTGAACCTGGTTGCATTGTGGGAAATAATGGCTGTTGCTAACTACCAAGCAATCAGTTTTTATAGATAAGGGCAGTTAGTGCTTCCCAGTTTATTTATGCCTACCAGCAGTAAAGATGATGACCTGCTGGCTCACCGAGAAACAACACTGTGAGTATCAATTATTACTTGATCGATATGGTATTTTTTTACTTCTCACTTTGTAATGGCTCAATAAATTTTTTTCACTACTTATATTTTTTGGTAAAGTTCCTCTTTAAAGGATAAAGATGAGCTAAAAAAAAAAATTTACTCACCTGCAGCTGCTTCTAGGCCCAGGAAGTCTCTCTGTCCAGTGTCGACGTTTCACTCTGCTCCAGGCCGCCACTGTCCCCTCCGTAAGATCGCGACCCACGGCTGGGTCATGGACTTCTGTGCATGCACGAACATGCCACATGCCTCTCATGATCTTGCTCCACTGTCCGGGAGCAATCTGCACGTGAGCAGTACAGAGAGACTTGAACTGTGCAGAATGCTCCCGGCAGCAGAAGCACAATTATGCGAGGCACGCGGCACATTCTCAGAAGACCACTACCCGGCCACGGGCCTGACAGACTTCTCGGGGCTAGAAGAAGCCCCAGGTGAGTACAACTTTTCTTTTTTAGCTCAAATCATGTATATTTTAAGGAGGTAAAAACTGCATTTGTAGGCAGGATTACTATTGTTTGGTCAGGCATCACCACCACCACCACCCCACTTCTCAGTTTTACCAATTCCAGTTTAAAAATAAAAAAGGCTATTGTAGATTAAAAAAACACAAATTTTGTTTGGCTATTTCTGGTGAAGATTATGAAATAATGCTACAGTGTGCGTTTTTCACTATGAACTGAGAAAATAAAAGTATTTTTAATGGTAAAAATCATGTTTCCCCCGAAACATGATTTGTTGGCTCAGGGAACATATTCCCTTTCACCAATTTAGTGCTGCAGCAGGTAGTGCCGGAGGTTTTGCACAGTTGTGCTTCAGCCCAATCCTGCACATCTATGTTTCAGCTACACAACTTATATCAACAGCCTCGTAGCTTAGATGAAGTCACAGAGGATGTAGATATACTGTAGACATGGAAAAATTGGACATGGTTAAAGCAAGACATTTGAATCAGGATGATACCATTTACTGGCGTATCAGGATTATACCATTTATTTATTATCATTCTGAGTCAAAACTTCTTACTTTTACTGACAGCTAACATGGTACAACACTCTACTGCTATTTATTTAAAGCAAAATTTTGACTTTAGAGGAGGGAAAAGTCAGATACTTACCTTGATACTTTATGCAGCTTCCCACATCCTCCTCCAGACCACTGCAACTGCTCTGGATCATCTGAAAGTTTATGGCCATGTTCCCATACGTGAATATGCATGGCTGTACTGAGAAGGCACATGATGGCTAACACCTGACCTGCCCAATAGCACGGCGCTGATTGTGCTTGGTGGAATAAGCGATTCCATGCTACTGTGCTGGCGGGGGTGAACTGAAATAGATACTGAGGTAAGTATCTATTTAAGGATCTTTTTCTCTAAATTTATACTTTAAAGGACATCTGAGGCGAAAATAAACTAATGAAACTAATAAAACAAACACATTTTATTTGCCCAGTTGTCCCGATTATTAAACCATTTAAATTATGTCCCTATCACAATGTATGGCGGCAGTATATTATTTTGAAATATAGGTGTTATTTTTCTGTTCTGTTTTTTTTTGCTCTAGCCATAATTATAAGCCCCTATGTAATAAATTAAAATTAATTTTCCCCCATAAAATATAGATTAAAAAAGCTGAGTCCCTAAGGCAACTATTTATTTATTTATTTATTTTAAGCTGATTTTTTTTTTACAAGTGTTTTTTTTTGGGGGGGGGGGGAGGGTTGGAAGTGTAATTTTATTAATCATGTGTATGTACTTGTAAATGTATGTATTTTGTACGTGTAATATACTTTTTGGCCACAAGATGGCGCTAGTGAACACTCGTAATAGGAAGTGTTCACTTTTTTTTTACACTTTATTTAATTGTTACATTTCCTGTTTTTGTGAATGGACGTAGCCGCTGTTCGTGGTCACGTCCATTCACTCCAGGCACTGCGATTGGGTAGAGGACCGTTCGGTCCTCTTCCCCAATCACTCAGCACGGGATCCCGATGGAAACGGCGGCGGTAGCGGTGCGTACACGGCGGTATCAGCGGCGGGAACGCGCGACGTATTAAAGCGTCATGTTGCCGTTAATAGGGTAAAGCATGACGTTTTAATACGTTAGGATGCCACTAAATGGTTAAGAATGCCATTTGTCTGGCTGCCCTGCTAGTCTTACTATTTTCAGTGTTATCTGTATCCAAGTCTAGTCAAGTAACACCCAGGATTAAATCAATTGGTCAATTTTTAAGCGGCATATATTTGCATAGAAATTTACATACATTTGGATCAACTCAGAAGTATTTGCATCTCATTGATCATCCCTATTCATAACCAATGGAACAGAGGACACAATCGCTTGAAAAAATTACAGTAATCATTATTGTCTTTTTAATACAGTCAACCAGTAAAACTGTTCAACTGCCAAAAAACTGTGTAGAGGAGGGAAGCTGGCCAGCATTTGAATTATTTTTAGGGAATATCTTTATGAAGAATAAAAGCCTTGCTGAGAATCCCCTATGAAGAGATGGACTAGTCCAAAACCTGTCACTTCTGTCAGATTACTACTATCTACTGTAAGTGACAGTAGGGTTGAGCCGAAATTTTTGAAATTTTGCGTTACTATAATTACGCATGCGAAATTTGCTATTACGGCGCAAAATTATGGTAGTGTAATTGCCATTAAAATCGTAGTTGATAATACCGTAAGCGTAATTTTCAACGTGTAATTTCGTTCATAACGTAATTTCACGTTAAACCATAACGTAATTTCGCATTTCTTCGTAATTTCGCGAATTTCGTAATTACTTGTTAGCTATAAAAAGAAATACATTTTAATTTTGAAAATGAAAGTAATTTCGTTTATAATAGTAATTACTAGACACAGGAAAGTGTCTGGGTATTGGAGATTGTCCAATCATATTACAGGCTTCTTTTGAGATACATCCTAAATAACCAATTGTAGTTTGACTTCCTGTTGTTTTTGTTCGCATTAGCCAATCAGAAGCGAATCAGCGCTAGTCAGACGAACGCTAACACACTTTCGCATATGAACGCTTTTTCGCGTTAAATAATGTAAAAACTAAGCATGCGCAGTTCAAGTGTGTATTGACAAGAATGTTTCTACGCATAGAGCAAGCTTTTTCGCAATAATTACACTGTGATCAATGAGAGTAATATGAACTATGAAACTACATTACGTAACTACGCTTACAAACGGTTGCATGCAAGGCAAACGTAATTTTGCGATACCCACTGTAATGCGAAAGCTACGCAAAAATTACGCTTACGCGGAATTTCGCCAAATCCTTCTTCATTACGATTATGTACTTACGGCCATAATCGTACTTACACTAATAACGCGAAATTTCGCGAAATCGTAATTAAGTCATTACGCTCACCTCTAAGTGACAGCAACATAGGAGAAAAGGAATTTATGGCTCATTTTACTCTAGAAAAAAATACCTATTTGTCTATGTTTGCACATATTTTAAATTTTACAATGTTTCGCCATAGTGCCCCTTTAAAGGAAACCCGAGGTGAGAGGGATATGGAGGCTGCCATATTGATTTCCTGACTGTCCTGCTGATCCTCTGCCACTAATACTTTAAGCCATAGGCCCTGAACAAGCATGCAGTATATCAGATGTTTATGACAAATCTGACAAGATTAGTGCCATGCTTGTTTCAGGTGTGTAATTTAGATCCTACCGACCAGAACGATCAACAGAACTGCCAAACAACTGGTATTGTTTAAAAGGAAATAAATATCACAGCTTCTATAGGTTTCACACCTTGGATTACTTTTAAAAGGCATTTTATTGATAAGAAGTGAAAATATCATCTAGCGCAGGGATGTCAAACTGGTCCTTCGAGGGCCGAGATCCTCACACATTTTTAACACAGATCAAATTAATTGATGGGTCTAAATCAGGAGAGGTGTGATCCATCAAGTAGAACACATTCCTCTCTTTCTCAATCCATCCTAAACACTGGCATGGATCTGGCCCTCCAGGCCTGGAGTTTGACACCTGTGACCTAGAGGAAAACTTAGGGGAAAAGGGGAATTGTATCGGGCTCAAAGACTAACTCGTAAAATTGAATATTTTTCATCTTCTTTACTTTATTTCTTTAAATCAAAGCAGGGGCGTAACTAGAAATCACTGGCCCCCCCTGCGAATATTTGGATGCCCCCCCCCCCCATAGGTGCCAAATAATCGTAATGGGGCAGCGTTTCACTGTAAATTAATTGTAAAGTGGGCAGCATTTTACCAGACAATCGTAATGTGGGCCAGAAAATCATAATGTGGGCAGAGTTCACCAGAAAATCGTAATGTGGGCCTTTAGAAAATCATAATGTGGGCAGAGTTCACCAGAAAATCGTAATGTGGGCAGAGTTCAGCAGAAAATCGTAATGTGGGCACCAGTCACCAGAAAATCGTAACGTGAGCAGCAGTCACCAGAAAATTGTAACGTGGACAGCATTCACCAGACAATCGTAATGTGGGCAGACTTCACCAGAAAATCGTAATGTGGGCAGCGTTCACCAGAAAATTGTAACATGGACAGCATTCACCAGACAATCGTAACGTGGGCAGTGTTCACCAGAAAATCGTAATGTGGGCAGCAGACACCTGAAAATCGCAATGTGGGCAGCAGACACCAGAAAATCGCAATGTGGGCAGCAGACACCTGAAAATCGTAATGTGGGCAGCAGACACCAGAATATCGCAATGTGGGCAGCAGACACCAGAATATCGCAATGTGGGCAGCAGTGACCAGAAAATCGTAATGTGGGCAGCAGACACCTGAAAATCGCAATGTGGGCAGCAGACACCAGAAAATTGTAATGTGGGCAGCAGACACCAGAAAATCGTAATGTGGGCAGCAGACACCAGAAAATCGCAATGTGGGCAGCAGACACCAGAAAATCGCAATGTGGGCAGCAGACACCAGAAAATCGCAATGTGGGCAGCAGACACCTGAAAATCGCAATGTGGGCAGCAGACACCTGAAAATCGCAATGTGGGCAGCAGTGACCAGAAAATGGTATTGTGGGCAGCAGACACCTGAAAATCGTAATGTGGGCAGCAGACACCTGAAAATCGTAATGTGGGCAGCAGACACCTGAAAATCGTAATGTGGGCAGCAGACACCAGAATATCGCAATGTGGGCAGCAGTGACCAGAAAATCGCAATGTGGGCAGCAGTGACCAGAAAATCGTAATGTGGGCAGCAGACACCTGAAAATCGCAATGTGGGCAGCAGACACCAGAAAATCGTAATGTGGGCAGCAGACACCAGAAAATCGTAATGTGGGCAGCAGACACCAGAAAATCGCAATGTGGGCAGCACACACCAGAAAATCGCAATGTGGGCAGCAGACACCAGAAAATCGCAATGTGGGCAGCAGACACCAGAAAATTGTAATGTGGGCAGCAGACACCTGAAAATCGTAATGTGGGCAGCAGACACCTGAAAATCGTAATGTGGGCAGCAGACACCTGAAAATCGTAATGTGGGCAGCAGACACCTAAAAATCGTAATGTGGGCAGCAGACACCTGAAAATCGCAATGTGGGCAGCAGTGACCAGAAAATCGCAATGTGGGCAGCAGTGACCAGAAAATCGCAATGTGGGCAGCAGTGACCAGAAAATCGTAATGTGGGCAGCAGACACCTGAAAATCGCAATGTGGGCAGCAGACACCAGAAAATCGCAATGTGGGCAGCAGACACCAGAAAATCGTAATGTGGGCAGCAGACACCAGAAAATCGTAATGTGGGCAGCAGACACCAGAAAATCGCAATGTGGGCAGCAGACACCAGAAAATCGCAATGTGGGCAGCAGACACCTGAAAATCGTAATGTGGGCAGCAGACACCTGAAAATCGTAATGTGGGCAGCAGACACCTGAAAATCGTAATGTGGGCAGCAGTCTACACCTGAAAATCGTAATGTGGGCAGCAGACACCTGAAAATCACAATGTAGGCAGCAGACACTAGAAAAAAAAATGCACCTGTGAAAAAAAAACAATTCACTTACCTGACAGAAATCTTCTCCTCTCCCGGCCTCTGGCTCGCAGCTCCCCGAGTCCTCCTGCAGCACATCTCCCGCGCTGACAGGCAGAGTGCAGGGCTACGGCAAGATGGCTGCCGAAGCCCTGTACTAGAGACACAAATAGTCTCCAGTGCAGGGCTTCTTCGGTGGCCATCTTGCCGTAGCCCTACTCTGCCTGCCGGAGACTATGCAGGCTGCTGGAGCGGGGCAGCGGGGAATGAACTGGCGCAGCGTCTATTAGATGCTGCGGCCAGTTGAGCACCTTGCTGGGGGGGTCCAGAGCAGTGCTCCCCCCGCGCACAGTGAGCAGGCCCTAGAGCAGCAACGGGCCCCTCTGCGACTGAGGGGGTCGCATCCCCGGTAGGTACGCCGGTGAATCAAATTATATATATATATATATATATATATATATATATATATATATATATATATATATATATATTAGAAAATATTCTTTCAGTTATTTCAGAAATATCTGTATCCATGGTAACATGCTAACTTTGTACATTTCCCTAAATGGCATGATTGCCAAAGCCCTTCTGTGCAGAAACTCATGCCGTGGTAACGCTTACTTGTTTTGTACTGAAGGTTATCTCCTGTGTGGTCAACAAGGACAAACAAAAACATGCTTTGTCTGTTGATTACGCCTTAGATACGGTATCTAAGAAACTTGCTTGTATTGCAGGACTTTCAATAGTATATGTATGTTAACTAACAATGGTCAATGAGATGCTATTAATTACAGCTTGCATGCAAATATTATGCAAATTCTATGTAGCTACGAACTAAGCCACTCAAAAGGAAGGAAGAGCATTCCATTGGCCCAATTCCAATCTGCCTACAATTTTCATAACTTGTTTTAAGTAAGTTGCAACTATGAGCATTTCAGTGACCCAGGGCCAGCTCTAGAACGTTTGCTGCCTGAAGCCTTACATTGTGAGAAGCCCTAGCCCCCTATACTTACCTCCCTCTGCTTCCTCCAAAACAGCATCTCCTCCCCGCTGGCCCAAAGCATCTGAACCTCAAGATTCCGGGTATGTGCTGCACCTACGCCACATCACTCATCCACTCTCAGCAGATCAGCAATGGGATCACCAGCCACATGTGAGGTCCGTCTTCTTCTCTGACTACAGCAACACCTCATGTGACCAGCAGCATGTAACAGGTCACATGAGGCACCCAGGGCCGGTTCTAGACTTTTTGCCACCTGAGGCAAACTTGTAAAGAGGCTGCCACCCCCCCCCCCCATAGCTAGTATAATTGCCCCCAGTATAGGTAGCCTGGAGGGGATAGCAGGAAGGAAGGGGGGCAGTGGGCACAGCAGTGAGGCCTTGGTCTCCTCATCCGCTCTCCCCCTCCAACCATTACCATAGTGTAGTAGGCAGCCGGTGGGGAGAGGTGCATTCCACCTCTCGTAACTTCCTGCAATGCTGTCCACTGTACAGCGCATGAGGGGACCTAGGTGGTGGAAGGGGGTCCGACCCCCCTCCCCACCGCTGTTCCCGCTGCCCCGCCCTTCCTGCCTGCTACCCTCTCCAGGTCAGCACCCCATGGCCAGGTGGGCACTACCCCCCCACACCTACCACCTGAGGAGCCCGCCTCACCCTGCCTCATTGGCGGCCCGGGGCTGGAGGCACCATCGTAGCCATGGATGCAGGACACTGGACAGGTGGATGGAGAGCTCATTGGTGGAATGCACATCTAGGGAGGGGGAGATGTGGAGTGCACGGAGGGGGACATTTGGGGAGAGGAGCCACCTTTTTTCACCTTCTAATTGTTGCCACCCTGAAGCACATGATTTACATTGCTTCATGGAAGAACCACCCCTGCAGTGACCATATCTAGGTCAACAGTGTCCACATCCATTTAGGTGACCATACACTGTTTAATTTTTGGTTAGCAAAGTAAACAACTTAAGCTGTGTACACCCATACAATTATCATTTAGGGCAGTGTTCCCCATCCCTGTCCTCAAGGCCCACCAGCAGTGCATGTTTTGTGGAAATCCACAGAGGTAGTTAATCAGCTCTGCTGAGATGCTAATTACCCCACCTGTGCATGTTTGTGGTTTTCTGCAAAACATGTACAGTTGGTGGGTCTTGAGTAGAGTTGGGCCGAACGTCCGATTTTAGGTTCGCGAACCGGGTTCGCGAACTTCCGCGGAAGGTTCGGTTTGCGTTAAAGTTCGCGAACCGCAAATAGACTTCAATGGGGATGCGAACTTTGAAAAAAAAAAAATTTATGCTGGCCACAAAAGTGATGGAAAAGATGTTTCAAGGGGTCTAACACCTGGAGGGGGGCATGGCGGAGTGGGATACACGCCAAAAGTCCCCGGGAAAAATCTGGATTTGACGCAAAGCAGCGTTTTAAGGGCAGAAATTATATTGAATGCTAAATGACAGGCCTAAAGTGCTTTAAAACATCTTGCATGTGTATACATCAATCAGGTAGTGTAATTAAGGTACTGCTTCACACTGACACACCAAACTGTTCACTGAACAGAACAGGTATGCAGTGGCGGGTTCACTGAACAGAACAGGTATGCAGTGGCGGGTTCACTGAACAGAACAGGTATGCAGTGGCGGGTTCACTGAACAGAACAGGTATGCAGTGGCAGGTTCACTGAACAGAACAGGTATACAGTGGCGGGTTCACTGAACAGAACAGGTATGCAGTGGCGGGTTCACTGAACAGAACAGGTATGCAGTGGCGAGTTCACTGAACAGGTATGCAGTGGTGGGTTCACAGTACAGGTATGCAGTGGTGGGTTCACAGAACAGGTATGCAGTGGTGGGTTCACAGAACAGGTATGCAGTGGTGGGTTCACAGAACAGGTATGCAGTGGTGGGTTCACTGAACAGGTATGCAGTGGTGGGTTCACAGTACAGGTATGCAGTGGTGGGTTCACAGAACAGGTATGCAGTGGTGGGTTCACTGAACAGAACAGGTATGCAGTGGCGGGTTCACTGAACAGAACAGGTATACAGTGGCGGGTTCACTGAACAGAACAGGTATGCAGTGGCGGGTTCACTGAACAGAACAGGTATACAATGGCGGGTTCACTGAACAGAACAGGTATGCAGTGGTGGGTTCACTGAACAGAACAGGTATACAGTGGCGGGTTCACTGAACAGAACAGGTATGCAGTGGCGGGTTCTCTGAACAGAACAGGTATACAGTGGCGGGTTCACTGAACAGAACAGGTATGCAGTGGCGGGTTCACTGAACAGAACAGGTATACAGTGGCGGGTTCACTGAACAGAACAGGTATGCAGTGGCGGGTTCACTGAACAGAACGGGTATACAGTGGCGGGTTCACTGAACAGAACAGGTATGCAGTGGCGGGTTCACTGAACAGAACAGGTATACAGTGGCGGGTTCACTGAACAGAACAGGTATGCAGTGGCGGGTTCACTGAACAGGTATGCAGTGGTGGGTTCACAGTACAGGTATGCAGTGGTGGGTTCACAGAACAGGTATGCAGTGGTGGGTTCACTGAACAGGTATGCAGTGGTGGGTTCACAGAACAGGTATGCAGTGGTGGGTTCACAGCACAGGTATGCAGTGGTGGGTTCACAGAACAGGTATGCAGTGGTGGGTTCACAGAACAGGTATGCAGTGGTGGGTTCACAGAACAGGTATGCAGTGGTGGGTTCACAGTACAGGTATGCAGTGGTGGGTTCACAGAACAGGTATGCAGTGGTGGGTTCACAGTACAGGTATGCAGTGGTGGGTTCACAGAACAGGTATGCAGTGGTGGGTTCACAGTACAGGTATGCAGTGGTGGGTTCACAGAACAGGTATGCAGTGGTGGGTTCACAGAACAGGTATGCAGTGGTGGGTTCACAGAACAGGTATGCAGTGGTGGGTTCACAGAACAGGTATGCAGCCAGGAACAAGCTAAGCCTAACTAATCTTTTCCTATGAGAGAGAGTGTGCAGCAGCTCGCCCTACTCTCACTAATGCAGGCACACGAGTGACCGTAATGGTCGCCGCTGCCTGCCTTTTAGTAGGGGGGAGTGGATCCAGGGGCTAGTGTAGCCTAATTGGCTACACTGTGCCTGCTGACTGTGATGTAGAGGGTCAAAGTTGACCCTCCATGGTGCATTATGGGGCGAACCGAACTTCCGCAAAGGTTCGCCTGCGGGACGCGAACGCGAACCACGGAAGTTCGCATGGAACCGTTCGCAGGTGAACCGTTCGGCCCAACTCTAGTCTTGAGGACAGGGTTGGGAAACTCTGATTTAGGGCATGGAGCTGTACAGACATGTCTGTTGCTACTCAGGGAAAAGAGGGATGATGTGTAGCGCATTGGGCCGAGGCTGTACAGATGCATAGTCACTCTACACAGGCAGATGAATACGGGGCTGGAGGGCCAATGGAGCAGTACAGATGTGATGTCACATGGTGGGCGGGGCAAGAGGCAAGCACAAAGCTATTGGCCATTGCTCAACTGAGTTGATCTGCCTAGGAGATCAACTCACTTGCTGGCTGGGCAACGGTCAGGGGTTGTGGGCCACTGTACACATGTCAAATTAGAGGCAGATGCGGTTGGTATTGGCCAATTCAGATGACTTTAATCTATCTTGTGTACAGGCCTTAAAGCCGATTCGACATGAAAAACTAACTATAACAAGTAACTTGTCTATATATCTTATCTAAAGTTTAGATAGTTTACACAGCAAATCTAGCTGCAAACAGCTTTAATAAAAAAACTATTATTTCTTCCTGTGAGACAATGACCATGTTGTTTGTAAACATTACACAGAGGCAAGACTTATCTGTATCTTGAGCATTTAGCCTGTGAAAAAAACAAATCCCCCCTCCTCCCTCCTCCTCTCTGCCTCTGAAATCGATGGCTAGTAACTCCTCCTTCTCCTCCTGCCCAGACTGAGCTCCCATGAGCCCTTGCTACTGCCAAGGCTCTCTGAAAACCTGTGGGGGTGGTTTATTTAGTTTATAGGGAATTAGAGTATTAAAACAAAAACAAAAAAAGTATTTGGCTTGAGGAATGCGCTATAAACAATTATGCAATGAGTAAAAGTTCACCTCGGATCCACTTTAAGATCCAGTATGCCAGGTTTTTATCGTAAAAGTTTTTAAAACAAACATTGATACTGGGAGTAGAAGTTTACTTTTTTTCTTAATATAGAAGGAATGAAGTAAAATCTGCCAACTTTTCAATAAAGAAGTTTACGAGCCAAAATCCAGAGCCCCAGGCTAAATGCCTAAAGCTGATTTAGTTGATACTAGATGTAAAGAATGTTCAGCTAGTAATCTGCAGGTTCTGAGTAGTTCAAAGAAATAAGAGAAAGCTTTGTGTAAATAAAATTATATAAAACCTTGAAAGCACACAATGCATGGAGAGTGCCAAACTACCAGTGGAGAAAGTACAAATCATGAGGCCCTCCAGCAAACCTTTGATGAGGACACCCAATGTTCTCATGATTTCCCTTGGTGGCCCTCACAGCCTAGACCCATCTTCCAAGGGCCATAAAACAGGTGTGGCCATCATGATTTCCACACCCATAGCGAATGTAGCCACAAAAACACCCGATCTGAAGAATGAAATACTTTAGACTTGACTCTGCATCCTCTGATTGGTCCAATGCTTTTGAGTTCAGCAATTGGGATACAATTACTGAATTGCGATAATGCAGTATTTCCCTAGAAATCTGATTTCTGTTTTCCGTTTTCCAAGGAGTCTTTTTTTGGGGGTCATTTTTTACATGCTCTGATTGGCAAAATGCATCCAAATTGATTCTGCATTCTCTGATGTGTCCAACGCTTTCAAGTTCTGTGATTAGGCTAAAATTACCGAGTTGCAGTAATACGGTATTTCAGAGTTCTGATCGGAAATCGAAACGCGGAAATTTAATTTCCGCAGAATCCGAATGAGAAGCCTTACTGACAGGCAGTGTGAAACTTTTCCCCCAGGAGATGAGTAAAGAGTGGAAAGACAAATCCAGGTGTCATCTGCATACAAACAGCATTATCCAAAGCTGACTGCTCATATAGTGTAATTCTAAGTTTAGCAAGCAAGGCCCACGGTAACCTATGCCAATGCAGTCACTTGGCTGTAAACATCCACTAGAAAGATAACAGGAAGGTATATTTCATGCCTTAGCTGTTTCCATCAAGTAACACTCCTGTCAACTGGATAGATGGAGATATAAATATTCCTAATTCCCACATTATGCATAAGTTAATTGAGTGGAAGAAAATTATATTGGTTCTTACGGCAAATAATATACTCTGTTTCCATTGTAATTCAAAAGCCATAGTTTTGTTCCACTCTCATGCGTCAATATTAGAACAGTCAAGATGCACACCATTTAATCTGCTTGTTATTCTCCGTCTCAGTTAAAAGTTAACGGATGCCTAAGCCCATTCACTCACAGAGAAGTGATTAAACGTAAACAACATCATTTCATTTAGTCGACTTTCTTTTTTTTCTGTTAAAATAGCAGGGGATTGTCAAATAAAATAAAGAACGCTTCTCCTTAGGAATGTCTCCACCTGGGACTTCAAATACTGTCCTTTGACAAGCTTCTTGACTAGATCACATGCTGCCCAAGCTTTATGGTGTACTTGTCATGATGGTGTGCGGGAGTGCAGCCAGGGCTGGATTTCCCAGAAAGCCACAAAGGCTCGGGCCTTGGTGTCCTGCTGCACAAGGGGACAACTGGCCAAGGAAAAGAAGCAGCTGTAGACAAGGATGAAGGGCTGCACTTGGAATGGAAGGGTAGCACTACACATGGAAGGGGAAAGGTGTTCTACTGGCGTGTAAAGTATAAATATAGTCTTCTTGAGCACAGTAATGAAGTTCCTCTTGACTGGGAATGAAAATGATTGCAGATTATTTTAGGAGTACTAACGCTAATTGTGAAGAAAATTGAGAAGTTGCAAGTGAGAGGATTATGGTTGACTTTCTTTATTTCCTTGAAAAATTCCAGGTACCTAGCTACTCATTTAGTCATTTGACTTTCGTGTTTTCAGAGTCACACATCTGGAACAGCCATGAACTCACTTGGAGTCCTAACTGGCACCTGGATATGATCACCACAATGTCAAATGTGACCACCACATTTAAAATGTAAATGTATTCAATAAGCAAAAATCCCACAAAGTACCAAGATAAGATAACATCATAACAGAGGCCCCTATTCAATTCACCCTTTCTCCTGAATTGTCTCCTAGGAGATGATGTTTCAACTTCTTTTTAAAATAACTTTTTTAACACTCTGCAATTGAAAAAGTACCAAAAAGTAGGTGAAAACGTACTGTCAAAATTATCCGGTTCAGCACCGCAGTCCGAAAACCTCATGCATCCGAGCAACATTCACCTCTCATTCATTCGCCTATAACTTTATGGCTACTTATCACAATGAATTGATCTATATCTTTTTTTTTCCGCCACTAATTAGGCTTTCTTTGGGTAGTACATTTTGCTAAGAATTATTTTTTTCGAAATCTATTCTAACAGGAAGATTAAGAAAGAAATGAAAAAAATTCATTATTTCTCAGTTTTTGGCCATTATAGTTTGAAATTAATATACGCTACCGTAATTAAAACTCATGTATTTTATTTGCCCATCTGTCCCGGTTATTGCACAGTTTAAACGATGTCCCTATCACAATTTATGGTGCCGAAATTTCATTTAGAAATAAAGGTGCATTTTTTCAATTTGCGTCCATCACTATTTATAAGCTTATAATTTTAAATAATATAATAACATATTCTCTTGACATGCATATTTAAAAAGTTCAGACCCTTTGGTAACTATTTATGTTGTTGTTTTTTTTTTTTACTGTATTTTTTTTTTTTTTTAAAGTGTATGTGGGTAATTTTTGGTGTGGGAGGGAAACTGCTACTATTAAATGTAAAATAATATTTTTTTTTTATTAAAATTGTATGTTGGTGCAGTTTACTATTTGGCCACAAGATGGCCACAGTGAAAAAAGTCCTGGATGCGAACGATCTCGCATCCAGGAACTAAAATGCTGGGGAGATGTTTCCTGGGGGCAGAAATACCGTGCTCTCTGGAGAGAAAGCGTCGGTATTTCTGCGGGGAAGGTAGATCGGTGAATGGGGATTATATTCCCATTCACTGATTGGGGGGCTAGCGGCGGGCAGCGGAAGCATGCGCAGGGGCACGCCCGATCGCGCGCACCAGCCGGCGGCAGCAGCAGTGGCTATCTGGACGAGGAAGCTCGTCCAGATAGGCCGAACTGGTTAGTCTGGGTATTTTCTTGCTTGCTGTTGGTTTAAAAGGCATTTTATTAAAGCGGACCTAAACCAAGGACTTCCTCTCTGCCCTAAAAGAGAAGCAACCGCATAATAACCTTTACAGAAAAACATTTCTTTCTTACTGTTTACAGAACCCTACAGAGATGCTGCAGAACTGTTACTTCCTGGTTTGCTGTAAGCACATACAGGGTTAACTCTCCAGTGTTACACATACTTTGTCACAGCAGCACAGATTAGAGAGAGGGGTCAGCTCAAATTACAGTGACTACTTACCAGTAGATAAGGGAGAGTTAGGACCCATTCACACTTAAAAGCGCAAATTGCTTTGCGCAAGGGATTTTTCCACAATTTACCATGGAAAAATCCCTAGACAAATTTGCATTCTTGGAGCGATCGAGATTAGTGCTTCAATAGATGCTAATCATGATCACTCCTGAATCACCAAAAAATTCTGCAGGTAACGCATTTGGCGATTGACGCTAATCGCAAATTGCCCGCGATCGGTGGTGATCTATTGTACTAGCACTTTAAAAAGCGCTACCGCTTCGGCGATTAACAGGAATCGCCAACGAATTGCCCTAGTGTGAATGGGCCCTTAGACAGCCTGTTATGTCTTAAATACAACCAAGCGGCTTTGCTTTATGTTTTACTTGTCTCCTATGCATAAGTTCAGGTCCTCTTTGAAGGGATAAGGCAGTCGCATCCCCACTTTTGATAGCTGGGTATGGAGTCCCCCCTGTATCCAGATGTCCCCCCTGTAGCCAGCAGCATTTACTCACCTCCCAGGCTCCAATGATGAGCCGCTGTGGACCCCTTCGCTCTGGTCGGCATACCTGATCATACTGACGTTAAAGGATACCCCAACTGAAATGTGACATAATGAGATAGACATGTGTATGTACAGTGCCTAGCGCACAGATAACTATGCTGTGTTCCTTTTTTCTTTCTCTGCCTGAAAGAGTTAAATATCATGTATGTAAGTGGCTGACTCAATCCTGACTCAGACAGGAAGTGACTACAGTGTGACCCTCACTGATAAGAAATTCCCCTTTTTTACCTCTTTCTTGCTCTCAGAAGCCATTTTCTGCTAGGAAAGTGTTTTATAGTTGGAATTTCTTATCAGTGAGGGTCACACTGTAGTCACTTCCTGTCTGAGTCAGGACTGAGTCAGCCATTTACATTCCTGATATTTAACTCTTTCAGGCAGAAAAATAAAAAAAGGAACACAGCATAGTTATCTGTGTGCTAGGCACTGTACATACACATGTCTATCTCATTATGTCACATTTCAGTTGGGGTATCCTTTAAGTTCTGGGTCGCAGCTTGATGACGTCATCAAGCTGGGACCCGGCACTTATGTCAGAGCAAGCGGGGATGCCAGCCAGAGCGGAGGGGAGCGCGGATCGCCGGGGGAATGGCAGGAAGGTGAGTGGATCCTCTTCTTTCCCCCTGTACAGCAATAAGGTACAAGATTGCGCCGGATGGGTAGCCACGGCCATACAGGGCTCTGGCCTTTCCTTTTAAATGTCTTTAAATTCTTACCTCTACCTGGGAAGGGAATACTAATGTGCTCTCTCTGGTCTCCCTGACTGGGGTCGATTTGCCGATCACCAAACAACCTCCTTCTGCAGCACATAGACTGCACGTGGGCCATTACTTCGCCTGCCATGATCCAGGAGCCGCTGGCCCAATTAGACCCTGAAGCCCACATGCGCTGCACATGAGCCACTTCACCGCCACTACCCAGGACCCACAGGAACACCGTTTGCCTGACCAACCGGAGCGCCCCCTCTTCACTGTCGCAACCCGCCTGGGACCCGCAGGGACGCCGCTGGCCTGACCTAACAGGCACACTGCCGGATCCCCCAGCATGTGAGTTATGTCACTACCGCTACTGCCAGGGAAACCAGATGCTAACAGGAGGACGCACACGGGCTGCTCCTCAGCCCGCAGCCAGGGGAAGTCGGACTGCAGCTGCCCATGGAACATGGATGACCTGCTCTCCCGCAGTTTCACTGCTCCCACCTGCAGTTCAGTCACACAACAGGCCACAACAGGCCCTCAGCCACGCCATCACGGCTGCTGCAGAGGTTCCATTACAGCATCTCCCGCGGGACCCTGGCTAGCAAGACATCACAGTGCCGAGGGCAGATAAACACAGCCAGGAGGCTGTAATGAGACTGCAGTGTCGCCCCCCCACCATCTGACCATCCTTGCCGGACTAGGCTGCACGCAGCCACAGAGGTCCCTCCAGCCATGCCACCAGCCAGCAGGTCACTGCTGCAGCACCAGCACTCACTTTTCTCTCTCTGAACTATTTCTCCCTCAGGCGTAATGTGCTCGGATGACCACACTAGTCCTTCTTTACTTTGCTCCATCTCTGCTCTATGCAACTTATCTGTATGTTTTTATTACTCTATGCTGTATGTTACTTTGTTATGTTACTATGTGTACCACTCTATGTATATTACTAAGTGTCCACTGTACTGTACCTCCGCCAAACCTGTATTGGCCAAAAATAATTCCGGGTACAACGCCCGTTGTACTTGGCAAAATAAATTATTCTGATTCTAACTCTGATCAGTAACAGGGATCACTACAATCCGCCGGCGACCGTAGTGATCACGTGACATAGGAGCCATACGCGATTGCTTCTGGTCAGTGAGGGGAGATGTCAGCTGTCATATGACAGCTTAATCTCCCCTCTTGGGTGCGCACGATCGCTTTGAGAGCGGAAACAGCGAGTGGCATAAATCCTACGCCGCCTCAGCCTAGAGCAGCCACAAGTGCGGCGTAGGATTTACTTGCGTCGGTCCTCAAAAGGTTAATAAGGTGTAAAAATATCACCTTGGAGAAAACTTTGGCTAAAAAGTGAATTGAATAAGGGCCAGAGTGCCTAAAAGTTCTTAATGAAGAACAATCAATTTTTTTCAGACGTTTGCTGCTGAATCTTGAAAGTAAGATATTTACATGAAGGATCTTAAACACTCAATTTCTACACCTGTTCAAAAATGTGTGAATATTATACAAGTTTACAACAATATGCCTCATCTGTCAGGTGGCCAATATTTTATTATCTTTGAGTGAAATATGCTAAACTCAATGCTGCTGACATAAATGAAGCCCAGAATAATTTTAGAGACAGTGGGGTATATTGACAAAAGATCACTAAAATGTTCTGGTTCGCCTTGAGCTTGCAGGGTAGTCAGTAAAATGTATGTGTAAACCCAAATAGTGTAAAGGTGGCCACACACCATACAATTTTTTAAATATCTGTTCAATTCAGGAATAGAAAACAATTTTTCTGATTGTAACATTTCAAAAATCTGACCGATGTACCACACACCTATGACCAATTTTCTCCAAATATGATAAAACTGATTGGAAACTCACAGAAAATTGCTTGGTTATATATATTAATAAACGGACAATCTACCACACACCATTCAATTTTCATAAAAATTGATCAGAAAAATCCAGCAATCCCGATAAACTTTTATCAAATAAGTGGAAAATCCAATTAGATTTCTTGCTCAAATAAAAAAAAAAAAAAAAAAAAAGCTTTTGATTTTTCGGGATATCCGATCTTTTTTTATCAAATTTCTGTAAAATCTGATCATTTTATTGTATCATGTGGCCACCTTAACTCGCATTATGCATGCAACCCTTGGGTTACCTATTCTACAAGTAATGTACAGTTGTGTTCAAAATTATTCAACCTTGATTGATTTTGATCATTTCAGTCATCTTGTTTACAATTAAATCAAAGAGGCACTTGTAAGTCAGACAAATATAACATAACATTTATAATGAAATAACCACAAATGTATTTTCAGTGCTCACATCATTATCTGTTCTATTCAACCCCCAAGTGACATTCATTCTTAGTACTTAGTACAACATCCTTTTCCAGTTACAACAGCTTTTAAACGTGAAGCATAGCTTGATACAAGTGTCTTGCAGCGATCTACGGGTATCTTAGCCCATTCTTCATGGGCAAAAGCCTCCAGTTCAGTCACATTCTTAGGCTTGTGTACTGCAACTGCTTTTTTTAAGTCCCACCAGCGGTTCTCAATCAGATTTAAGTCTGGTGACTGCGATGGCCACTCCAAAATGTTCCAGCCTTTAATTTGCAACCATGATCTAGTGGACTCTGAGGTATGCTTGGGATCATTGTCCTGTTGAAAGGTCCAACATCTCCCAAACCTCAGGTTTGTGATGGACTGCGTCACATTTTCATCCAATATCTCCTTGTACTGAAGATAATTCATGGTACCTTGCACATGCTGAAGCTTCCCTGTACCTGCAGAAGCAAAACAGCCCAAAAGCATGATTGACCCCCCGCCATGCTTCTCCGTAGACAAGGTGTTCTTTTCTTCATAGGCCTTGTTCTTCCTCCTCCAAACATAGGGCCTGATTCACAAAGCGGTGCAAAGTGTTTGCACGCGAGTGAAAAGCCCTTTATCATGCCTAAACTTAGTTTAGGCATGATAAGAAGAAACTTGCGCGAATTTTCCGTGCGCAAAGTGTTGCGCGCACAACCGCGCACGCGCGCAGCGCCCGCTTCGCGCGCAGCATCCATTAAGCCCTATGGGACTTTGCACGCGCGTGTGCGCGGTTGCGCGCACAATACTTTGCGCGCGGGAGCTGGGCGCGAAGAGCAGCACAAATCGGTGATAACTAGGTGGTGCAAAGGTTATCACGCCTAAAGTCTTTTAGGCGTGATAACTGAGTTATCAACGCTTTGTGAATCAGGCCCCTAGTGTTGATCCATGGCCCAAACAGTTGTAATTTTGTTTCATCAGTCTACATAACACTATCCCAAAACTTTTGTGGTAGTGTTCTGTGGACTAATGAAACAAAATTAGAACTGTTTGGGAGCATGGATCATGGTGGAGGAGGGTTTGAGCTTGCCTATGTCACTCGCAAGCCAAACCCTCCGTTTCTGCCGCCGCCCATCAGACACGTCTGCGCGTCTCATGCACAGATTATTTGTGCTGGGAGCGCAGATACAGGCTAGGCGGCTGCTGTGGGAGTGTGCTGGAAGGAGTGGGCTGGGAGGAGTGGGCGTGTCTGATGGGCGGCAGCAGAAGCGGAGGGTTTGGCTTGCGAGTGACATAGGCAAGCTCAAACCCTCCTCCGGCGCTCTACTACTCGTGCGCAGCTGTATGTGGACGTACGGAAGCCCACAATGCACAATAACTTCCCCCTGCGTTCCAAGTACAGGGACAGGGACGTTTTGCTAGGCCAGTAACAGTATTACTTCCAGGGCACAAAATACAAACGGCCCGGTTTGCGGAGCCGGTGAAGCCCTGTTGGGGGAAAAAAGCATGCGATCCAGCTCAGATTGGGCTACTGAAGAGCAGCAGGTAGGTCATTTATATTGGAAAAACTTTGTTTGATGACTCCTTTAACAACCCTCTCCAAGAGTGTTATTTGTAAGCAGTCATGGCAAAAAATATATCATTAAACACAGTTTTCTCCTTTTTTGTTCCTTAATCCAACCACTACCCTAGCTCCGATCTCCAATATAGTGTCATTAGATGTTTCTGCGTCACCAATGAATCTTCAGCATTTGTTGTATCATCAGCATTTAAAAAAACTTCAAGTCTGTTCTCAATTTGTTTTCATATAAATGAAATTCCCATTCCATACAACAAGGTGGGCCATTTTTTTTTTTTTTGACAGGTTCCTAAAATAAAAAGAACACTATCAAATCAAGTGTTCGAAAATGACAATTTACAAATAGATTTTCCTACCTTTCATGTTAAATATCAGAGGCAAAAGCTGTAATTCGTTGTGTGTAGTTCTTAGCTACGTTTCGAATGTCTCATTTGCATAGGTGAATCTTTGCAGTCTGACATGCAAAGAACAGTGCAGCAGAGTTATATGAAAAGCCTCTGGTGTCAGGTTTCACATACTTTCACAAATGTTAATGTGGCACATAAGATACATTTACTCTGCTTTCTGCAGACAGCTCCCAAAGACAGGCAGCTGCAGCTAGTGAAAGCTTTCTCTCACACACAGGATTAAAAGGTGTAGTGTGAGTGAATCCCTCCTCCCCTCATGGTTCACTGGTCCGGTCAGTCAGATTTGATGTCAGTGAAGTGTGAAAGGAATTTGATAACAGTAAACAAAAAGATAAGCATTACAATGTACTTAAAGTGGACCCAAATTAAAAATACAACATTTCAGAAATAAAATCTATTTTCTAAATTATAATAATAAATATCAGCGTTTTTTTCAGCTGCATGATGACAAATATAAAATATTTTACATTTATTGGAGGAACCCCTCCCTTCCTTTCATGTTGCCCGGGCAGAATCCGGCAAACTGGTGGAGTAGGAGGTGTCCAGCAAAGGAGGAATTGCTAATGGCTGCCACCTGTATAACCCTAGTTATGCAAAGAGGAGGGTGAAAAGCATGCACTGAAATGCTCATAGGCATGAAGGAGTGTTTATTTATCTTAGTATGTGTCAGAGTGGTGCAACTAAATATTTTGAATTAAGTTTGGTTTGGGTCCGCTTTAATAGCACTTCCCAAACTACCCAAACTAATCGTATCTCAATTGAAAAAAAAACAAAAACATGGTAATCAATAGTGTTCCTTTAACATACACAGCACATGTGTTAGGAGTGATATAGTTACCTCCATAGCGGGGAGCGGTGAAGCCACCGCTCCCGCGTGTGACGTCACCACGGATCTCGCCGCGCCCTCTCAATCATTTCCTTCAGGCAGAACAGGTCTCTCCAGGGTGCATCAGAGCAGAGCGGTGCACGCGCACACCAGGAGACAGGACCTTTATGCATTAAGGAGGTGGGTCAGCTGACCTGCCGGTCAGCTGACAGTGCTGAGCTGACTATCGCCGCTGATTGGCTGCAGTTCACTGGGCGGAACTTCTGGGATTACCTGCCCGTATTTAAGACCTGAGCTGTCAGTGGCTCATTGTCTGCTGTTGCTGATACTTTGCGGTTAAGCTCTCAGACCTTAGTCAGATCCATGTGTGCTTGATCCGGCAGGACCCCGGGGATTCACACTTAGCTTAGGAAAAGACAGATAATTGTATATTGAATTTCTGTGTATGACTCTTTGCCTGTTTCCTTGATTACTCTCTCTGCCTCTCAATTCTGTACCCTGCCTATCTGATTGCTGCCAACCTCGGCCCGACCTCGACTCTGATATTGTCTCCTGATTCTGTACCTTCGCTCATCTGATCTGTTACCGACCTCGGCTTGTTTACTCACTATGTATTCGCCTGACGATATTGTACCGCTGCCTGACCGACCTGTTACCGACATTGCCTGTATGACCACTCTATTTAGTGAAAGTCCCTACAGTCAAGGGCTATCACATAGGAGTACTCCTGTGTTATACTGTGCACAAAAACACGTGTGATCACACTCTGAATAAAATACTGACTACTGTGCTGTTAGAGCTATTACTGATCATAACAACATGTGGTGATGATAGTATGTATGGGGCATTGCAATTACTGTGTGAAAGTTGGTGCCATACACTTCAATATAAAGGTTGAAGAGATGCAAGGCCAAAGAGGTCCTTCTTAATTCTCCATTCCTAAGTTCTTTTTTAGTAACTATTTCATTGACTATTTAGTATTTACTGACTATGCCCTGTCTGCTGATCCTTTGCTTGTGCCAACCTCAGTCACAGGTTGGTAAGCTGCTGCCTTCAGAGTCACATCTGAAAATACCCTACACTGGTAAAGAAGGTCCACCAATCAGTTTCCATGGTGATGCCCTGTGTTCCTTGACTTCAACAATGCTGTCTACTTGTGACGCATTCATTGGTGTGGTTACTGGTCTCCCGTCCAGGAGATGTAATCACATCAATGGGAATTACATCTGCTGTTCTGCATCCAGAGGCATAACTATGAAGTAGCAGCAGCCCCTCCTATTGCAGAGGGGCCAGTGCCAACTACTAACCTTCCCTTCCTCCCATACAGGGGACTATACTTCAGATCAGGTGTGTTTGTGGCTACAATTGTTATGGGGGTGGAAATCATAATGGCCACATTTGTTTTATGATTCTTTTAAGATAGTCCCCAAGGCCATGAAGGCACCAAGAATATGCAAGGGAATGGTTGTGAACATTGGGGGGACATCAAAGTTTAGCTTGAGAGCCCCATGAATTGTAGTTACACCACTGCATACATTGCACATTTCTGGTATATATTGCGGCTGCCCGGGACATAGGACATCACTGTGGGGATCTGCGGTTCTGCAGCACGGGAACATAGCAAATGAAGACCTCCATATAGATGAGGGGGCTACTGGGCAGCTCCCCCATAGATAAATACATGCCTGTTTTATCCCCCAAAAGCCCACACAATTAACAAAATTCCCTAAAGGGGAAGCTTGTTTGAGAAGTAAAAAAAAAATGTAAAGTTCCCTTTAACCCTCCTGTCTATTAAAAACTGCAGCAGATTTTTTGTTTTTTTATTTATTTATTTTTAAATCATGTAGTGAGCCTAGGGCTCGCTACATGATAGCCGCTGTGTAGCGGCATCCCCCACCCGCTCCGATCGCTTCCGGCGATCTGCGATCAGGAAATCCCGGGATTTCCTGGAGGGCTTTTCCCGTCGCCATGGCGATAGTCATGATGACGTCATCGATTTCATCGATGTTGTGACGTTATCGGGAGTCCTGATCCACCCCTCAGCGCTGCCTGGCACTGATAGGCCAGGCTGTGCAAGGGGTCGGGGGGGGGCGGCGCGACAGGTAGCAACGAATCGGCGTGGAGCATCAGCGATCGGTGTGTTGTGTGTAGCAAAAAAAGAAAATTATGCAAATCGGCCCAGCAGGGCCTGAGAAATCCTCCTGCGCGGCTTACTCCGAACTGCGTTCTGGGTTACCGCCAGGAGGGTTAAAGGACTTACGAGACGAGACACTGAAAAAAAGTTAAATACCTGGCTGGCAGCTGTAGCCTTAGGGGACGCCATCTGCGTCCTCCATTCCATTCCACTGTGTTTTTTTTTTTTCAATTTACACTCTCTGTTCTGGCCCTGACTCCAACCTCGGGTCGTCCTGATTTTTCCCAATAAATATGGCCGCCAGTCTCACCGCATGACTCTCACTGCATCTGCGCAGTCCGTATAGTCTAGATTGTCCTCCTCCAGTCCCGTCCTCACTCCCAGCGGTCTCGCGCTTTACGTCTATGAGACTGCTGGGACTGAGGACGGGATTGGAAGAGGACTAAGGGTTGCGCAGCTGCACTCGCGGCTATATGGACTGCGCAGATGCGAAGAGACTGGCGGCCATCTTTATTGGGGACAATCAGGATCACCCGAGGTCGGGGTTGGGGCCGGAACAGAGAGTGTAAATTGAAAAAAACCCACACTGGAATAGAACGGAGGACGCGGATGGCGTCCCCTAAGGCTACAGCTGCCAGCCAGGTATTTAAAAAAAAAATTCAGTGTCTAGTCACGTAAGTCTTTTAGGGGCAATGAGGGGTGGTGGGAAGGGTTCCATGCTGGCCACACACAAAACCACTGTGAATGCGGGCAGCTTTTCTTAATTCTATTGTCATTTTCTGCCATGCTTGAATAAATTAATCTGTGATCAGGGTGCCAGAGCCAAAGCGTTTCCTGTTGTATTGATGTTAATTAATAATGTTTTCTCAAGATTAGATTTATACACTTAGTTTACTTTTCCAGCAGATGACATCATCTTTTCAGTCCTGCTTTAAAGTTTCAAATACCTATTTTTTTATTATTTTTTTCATAAATATGACCTACCACAGGATCTTTTTCATGCAGTTTCTAAAACTTGATAATTCAAAGACAATTAAAGTAATGAGTCCAAAACATTATGATTATTCATTCATTACATGATAATTATTCTTCATTCATTACAGTCAGGTGTTTCAATCAATAGGATGATAATGAGGTATCAAAAAAACAGACCTTTGGTTCTTCACTGTTTAGATCTGATTTTCGCAGTACACATTTGTGGTGTTTCATGGCTTAAAAGAAAACATATATATTTCTGAGCTCCTTGGAGAAATACAAAATTGATTCTTTGTGGGTGGGAAAATGACCAAAAGCTATTTCAAAAGAGTTCAGACTCAGCATACCTGCTGTCACACAGATTGTGTAAAAACAGAGTGAATTCAACACCTTACTTACCCTCTACAGGAATGGTGCACCCGCAAAGATCACAACATCGACATCGAGCCATGTAATAGTAAACAAACCCTGACTTGAATGTGGGTCAGGGAAAAGGGGGGGGGGGGGGTCACGGAGGAAAATAAAAGTAAAAAGATCACATACTTTTGCCATATGCAAGTTTGGATTTCTCCCACAAATAATCAAAATAACATATAATTTTAGACTCATTGAGTAAACTACAGTAGGCTCTCATTACCTTGTTTTAGGACTTACGGAGAAATACCATTTTTAGACCATGTCCAGGGCTTGGTCAAGGAATAGGCAAGGACGGCTTCTGCCTTTAGGTGCAATAGAGCTTAGTGTAAGGCGTGTTCTTTGACTTTTTACATTTACAACTTATTGTGTAAGGATACCAGATTGTCACCAGCTTCCTTTTAGATCCTATACCTCAATCTCCTCCCCACACTTAACGTTTAGACAAATCACTGCTTAAATAGGAGTGTTGTGAACTGTCTACCCAACTTTGCTTTCCTCCAGGACTTAATTATGCAAAGTATAAGATCTGAGGGGGAAGAACACCCAAAGCCCAAACAGAGACAGAGTCCACAGATGGAGGTCAAAGGTTAAACACAGGAGGTCAGACGGATTAGCAATCTAATGCATAGGCAAACTCATGGTCCAGCCCCATTCACACTGGAGATAGCAAAATGCTAGCAAAAGCACTAGTATTTTGCAGAATGATTTTTTTGTTTGTTTTTTTTCACTGAACACAAAAGCAATTTTTGAGCGATTGTGATTTGTGATTTTTTATCATTTGAACCACAATTTCTCCAAAATTGCAGAAAAGCACTGCGTGCACCACGTTTCCAATTACTGCAAATCACAAATTGCTGGCTATCGCTGCAGTGAGATTACTGCCATATACTATACATTACACTAACACTTTTCATGAGCAATAAGAGAAGAGCATTGTCAGTACAAGCACAGGTCAATACAGACAGCAATCCAAAACATGGTCAAAAAGTTCAAGCAAGGTTGTCACACAAGAGCAGTCCGAAATCACCTAGCAGCTTAGCATAGCTGCAACTGCACACTATCACGGACAGTGATGAGCAATCAGGTAATGGAGTTAACTTTGGCACCTTTGCCTTGGGTACTGAAGGATCTAGCCCCAGTGCTATTCATATTAATGCAGAAATATTAAAAATTCAAAAGGGTTTATATAATTTTCAAACACCCCTAACCTGGTGAAGCAAACATGCATTGCCCAGCACTTCCTAGGCTAGATTCATACTAGCCTTTGCAAATATTTGGAATGGGCACACTATCCTCATTGCTGTATGTTTCCCGATTGTTAGCATAGCAATAGTGAAGCATCTCTTTTGCATGGTAATTTCCCAAAGGGTAATAACCATGAGATGCCACTGAGATGACCAAAAAAGCTACAAGTAATCCACCAATCCAATGTCAGCATCTGTTGCTAGTGTGAGCTCCGCCATTGAACCCGCATGTCTGCAATGCTGCCACCATTTTCCTGTTACTAGGTACCTGGTGATGAGAAAGACAGGGTCCAATAGGTATGGTCAGAAATGCTGATTTCCAATCCCACAAAAATTCTGATGTCGGCCAATGCCAGTCACCAATTTTGCGGATTTCTGTTTTCCGATTCCAATTTGGTAGTGCTGGCGGGGCCTTTTTTGCATTCTCTGATTAGCCAAATAGCTTCAAGTTGACTCTGCATTATCTGATTAGTTCAGGGCTTCAAAATTCTTTGATTGGGCTAAAAATTCTGAGTTGTGGTAATGCGGTATTTTTGCAGAAATCTGATTTTTGCGCTCTGATTGGAAATGCTGATTTCCGAACAGAAATGCGGAAATTTCATTTCTGCGGAATCCGAATGAGCCTCCCTAGTGTTCAATGCAAGTGTGAATTACCTTTTAGGTTTGTTGTTTGGTTTGTTTAATACTGTTTGAAGAAAACATGTATGTGTGTTTTTTCCCTAGCTTTCATCTCTTTTTCTATTTTCCTCTTTTATTATCTTGGTCAAAAATGTTATTCAGTTTACATGTCTGCTTATTTGGTTTGCAGTGAGCTTTGGTTTAAAAATCTAAAAATAATTTAGGCTTGTCATACTTCTGTGTATGCAAAATCATATTTTTTTGTATATCAATGAGTACTTTTTACAATAGCATAAAAGCATCAACCAAAAAGGTATCTTTTATTTAATTATCAAGTTGAAAAAAAATATTTTGATATGTAGCTTCCATTCAGGGTCATGAATTGGGAGATATGACATATGAAATTGAGTTCAGTTTTCTGTTTTACTATTCACTGTTGTTTGTCCACTTTTTTATCTCTAACACTTGGAATATTGGTTCTCTTGTCCAACGCACACCCAGAAATCACCATTTTCAATCTCAAAAGACAGCAGCTTTGTTTCCTGAGAAACAACATATGTCTGTAACTGAATTCCTCTACAGCTGCACATCAATTGCAAGGTAGTGTTTAGTCTGTCACCTATTGATTCTGAAGCCCACAGAAACAGAAGATATATTATACCTGAAGCCCACACTTGACAGCTCCATGCATCCTGCTCCACCTTGTTTATATGTTTATTCCCTACAGTGCACATTTTTAAAGTCTTCATGAGAATACTTGAGGTTTGTGTTACTTTCTACTTGAGCCTCAAATAGCATTACAAAAATAGAAACCCTCTTATTAAAAAAATCACACAGTTGAACTGTAAAGGATGGCATTTTAAATAAAATTATTTATTTTTTACAGTGTTTATTTCTGAGAGCAGAAGATAGATAAAAAAGTTCAATAGGTCATGTATTTTACCTCTGGAACACTTAATAGACTATCGTTGAGCAGAGACAATAAACAATTTGGACATTCAACTGATTTTGTGTACGCCATTTGTAATTTTGTGTAATTAAATGAAATTTTGCATAATTTCATGCTGAATTTAGCCGTTAAGAGCAAAGCTCGATAAACGCTATTGTCACCAAAATGGATACGTATGTTAAGATGAATAGTTGGGAACAAGTTACAAAAAAATAATTTTGCAAAAAGACCTTGTCGTTTTTGAGAAGATTGATTTAAAATATGCAAAGGAAAAATGGTTGTTAAGCTCAGAAAAATTTCAGTAAAAAAAAAAACATTTTTCCTTTGCATTTTCAAAATCAATTATCTTGAAAGGGAACCCGAGGCGAGAGTTATTTGGAGGCTGCCATATTTATTGCCTTTCCCACCATTCCAGTTGCCTGGCAGTCCTCCTAATCCTGTGCCTCTAATACTCTTAGCCATAGAGTCTGAACAAGCATGCAGCAGATCAGGTCAACTGATTCAGGTTTTACTGGATTAGCCATATGCTTGTTCCAGGGTTTTGACTCAGGCACTACATATATAGTGTTGGGCGAACATCTAGATGTTCGGGTTCGGGCCGAACAGGCCGAACATGGCCGCGATGTTCGGGTGTTCGACCCGAACTCCGAACATAATGGAAGTCAATGGGGACCCGAACTTTTGTGGTTTGTAAAGCCTCCTTACATGCTACATACCCCAAATTTACAGGGTATGTGCACCTTGGGAGTGGGTACAAGAGGAAAAAAAATTTAGCAAAAAGAGCTTATAGTTTTTGAGAAAATCGATTTTAAAGTTTCAAAGGGAAAACTGTCTTTTAAATGCGGGAAATGTCTGTTTTCTTTGCACAGGTAACATGCTTTTTGTCGGCATGCAGTCATAAATGTAATACATATAAGAGGTTCCAGGAAAAGGGACCGGTAATGCTAACCCAGCAGCAGCACACGTGATGGAACAGGAGGAGGGTGGCGCAGGAGGAGAAGGCCACGCTTTGTGAGACACAACAACCCAGGCCTTGCATGAGGACAAAAAGCGTGCGGATAGCATGCTTTGTACCGCCATGTAGTCATAAATGTAATAAAGATAAGAGGTTCCATAAACAGGGACCGGCAACGGTAACCCAGCAGCAGCAGCAGCAGCAGCAGCACACGTGATGGAACAGGAGGAGGCGCAGGAGGAGAAGGCCACGCTTTGTGAGACACAACAACCCAGGCCTTGCATGAGGACAAAAAGCGTGCGGATAGCATGCTTTGTACCGCCATGTAGTCATAAATGTAATAAAGATAAGAGGTTCCATAAACAGGGACCGGCAACGGTAACCCAGCAGCAGCAGCAGCAGCAGCAGCACACGTGATGGAACAGGAGGAGGCGCAGGAGGAGAAGGCCACGCTTTGTGAGACACAACAACCCAGGCCTTGCATGAGGACAAAAAGCGTGCGGATATAGCAGCAATGCTTTTTGCCGCCATGCAGTCATAAATGTAATACAGATGAGAGGTTCAATAAACAGGGACCGGAAACGCTAAACCATCCCAGATGTTCATCGGTCATGTTACTTGGTTGGGGTCCAGGAGTGTTGCGTAGTCGTTTCCAATCCAGGATTGATTCATTTTAATTTGAGTCAGACGGTCTGCATTTTCTGTGGAGAGGCGGATACGCCGATCTGTGATGATGCCTCCGGCAGCACTGAAACAGCGTTCCGACATAACGCTGTCTGCCGGGCAAGCCAGCACCTCTATTGCGTACATTGCCAGTTCGTGCCAGGTGTCTAGCTTCATGCCCGGTTTCAGGTCCAGCGGTGCCAGCCACAAATCCGTCTGTTCCTTTATTCCCCTCCAAATTTCCTCCCCTGTGTGCTGCTTATCCCCAAGGCAGATCAGCTTCAGCAACGCTTGCTGACGCATGCCAACAGCTGTGCTGCACTGCTTCCACGATCCTACTGCTGCTGGTGCTGGGTTAGCATTTCCGGATGAGGTACAGCTTTGAGATGCGTTGGAGGAGAAGGAGTCAGAGAGGTAGGTGCTGCTGTTGTTATCCAGCTGTTTGCGGCGTGGGCAACACCCGCGCCGTAGCAGGTGAGGAATCGCTGCCAGGCTCCACAAGGTTCACCCAGTGCGCGGTAAGGGAGATGTATCGACCCTGGCCGAACGCACTCGTCCAGGTGTCAGTGGTGAGGTGAACCTTGCAGGCAACGGCATTCTTCAAGCTTCGGGTTATTTAGCTGACCACGTGCTCATGCAACTCAGGCACTGCAGAGCGCGCAAAGTGGTAGCGGCTGGGAACCACGTAACGTGGGATGGCCACTGACATCATGCCCTTGAAGCTGTTTGTCTCCACCACTCGATATGGCAGCATTTCGCAGGCCAGAAGCTTGGCTATGCTGGCTGGCTGTTACTGCCACGGCCCGGGGGTCATTTGCTGGCAATTTCCTCTTGTGCTCAAACATCTCAGAGACAGACAACTCAACCGTAGCGCTGCACACCGAAGGGCTGTTGGTTGTTGTGTTTGATGAACACTGGGAGACCTCAAGAGCACTAGTCCGGAAAGTGACAGTGTCAGCATCGTCTGATGTTTGTGAATGTTGTGAACCACGCAATGGCTGGGCTACTGCTGCTGCTGAGGCGGGTCTGGTGGTGAGTCTGGTGAACCCAAGGGAGGCAGTGTTGCTGGTGGTACCCTGTCCTGCCGCGTTTGCCCACAGAGTGGGATGTTTGGATAGAATGTGGCGGCTCATGCTGGTGGTGGAGAGGTTGTTAATACTTTTCCCCCTGCTCAGGCGGGTCTTGCACACCTTGCAAATCGCCATGGTAACATCCTCAGTGCAGTCTTCAAAGAAAGCCCAGACTTTAACTGGCTGAGGACTCGGACCTCGTGCGTGATGTGCTGGTGCTGCTTAACCCACTGCTGGACGCTTGAGAGGTCATCCAAGTAATTATCTGGTCCTGTTCTTTTGGATCTGTGAGGGTTGTTGTCCTGGACAACATGGGCAGTATTGAGTGGGTTTTCTTGGGTGCTCCCCTGTGGCCTGTACGTGAACCGTCAGGGGAAACACCTCTTCCCTTGCCCCTCCCTCTTTCACCGGATTTCTTCCTCATTTCACTTATCCTTAAAGTACACGCTGACTGGCAGCAGTACAGTGGCAGTACAGAAATGCTATACAGTGGTGGGTGAGCGGTGTACCACTATTGTCAGCAGTGACACAGAGCACAATGCTATACAGTGGCGGGTGAGCGGTGTACTACTGTTCCCAGCAGACACAGAGTGGAAGTAAACACAATGCTATATAGTGTGGCTGAGCCGTGTACACAGAGTGGCATTAAACACAATGCTATATAGTCTGCTATATAGTCACCCCGAACAGGGTGATGTTCTGCAGAACCCAAACAGTGGCAAACACTGTTCGCCCAACACTACTGGGAGGGAACGCAGATTTTAGTACCTAAACACACGATACAACATGTTTTCCGGGGTCGGACTCTGAGGCACATACAGATGGTCCCGATCATCATCCTCATCATACAACTCTTCTCCTGAGTCTGACCCACCCACCACCTCTGCCACCCCAACATCCCCAGACACAGACCCCTCATCGTCCTCAACATTAACTTGGGATGCTGGCCTGAGCCAGACCTCCTCCTCCACATCAGGCCCCATCATCTCCTCAATGGCAGCCCTCATTAATCGCTCTGGCGACGGACTGATGGACACAACGTTCTCCTCCGGGGAGGGCTGCTGCTGACCACTGGCTGCTGGGGTGGATGTTATAGCTTGCGTGGGGCGTTGGCTGTTGCTGTTGTTGGGAGTGCTGCTCACAGCGGAGGTCTCTGGGGAACTCATGTTGAGCTCATATAGTGGTTGACGGTGAGTGGAGTATTACTGATCCCAGCAATATACACACTGACTGGCAGAGTACGCAATGCTATATAGTGTGGCTGAGCGGTGTACACAGAGTGGCAGTAAACACAATGCTATATAGTCTGGCTGAGCGAGCGGTGTACTACTGTTCCCAGCAGAATCAGAGTGGCAGTAAACAATGGTATATAGTCTGGCTGAGCGGTGTACACAGAGTGTCAGTAAACAATGGTATATAGTCTGGCTGAGCGAGCGGTGTACTACTGTTCCCAGCAGAATCAGAGTGGCAGTAAACAATGGTATATAGTCTGGCTGAGCGAGCGGTGTACTACTGTTCCCAGCAGAATCAGAGTGGCAGTAAACAATGGTATATAGTCTGGCTGAGCGGTGTACACAGAGTGTCAGTAAACAATGGTATATAGTCTGGCTGAGCGAGCGGTGTACTACTGTTCCCAGCAGAATCAGAGTGGCAGTAAACAATGGTATATAGTCTGGCTGAGCGGTGTACACAGAGTGTCAGTAAACAATGGTATATAGTCTGGCTGAGCGGTGTACACACAATGCTATATAGTCTGCTATATAGTGTCAGTAAACAATGGTATATAGTCTGGCTGAGCGAGCGGTGTACTACTGTTCCCAGCAGAATCAGAGTGGCAGTAAACAATGGTATATAGTCTGGCTGAGCGGTGTACACAGAGTGTCAGTAAACAATGGTATATAGTCTGGCTGAGCGGTGTACACAGAGTGTCAGTAAACAATGGTATATAGTCTGGCTGAGCGGTGTACACAGAGTGGCAGTAAACACAATGCTATATACTCTGGCTGAGCGAGCGGTGTACTACTGTTCCCAGCAGACACAGAACAGTAAACAGAATGCTATATAGTGTGGCTGAGCGAGCGGTGTACCACTATTCCCAGCAGACACAGAACAGTAAACAGAATGCTATATAGTGTGGCTGAGCGAGCGGTGTACCACTATTCCCAGCAGACACAGAACAGTAAACAGAATGCTATATAGTGTGGCTGAGCGAGCGGTGTACCACTATTCCAAACAGACACAGAACAGTGAACAGAATGCTATATAGTGTGGCTGAGCGAGCGGTGTACCACTATTCCCAGCAGACACAGAGTGGCAGTAAACAGAATGCTATATAGTGTGGCTGAGCGAGGTACACAGAGTGGCAGTAAACAGAATGCTATATAGTGTGGCTGAGCAAGCGGTGTACTACTATTCCCAGCAGACACAGAGTGGCAGTAAACAGAATGCTATATAGTGTGGCTGAGCGAGGTACACAGAGTGGCAGTAAACAGAATGCTATATAGTGTGGCTGAGCAAGCGGTGTACTACTGTTCCCAGCAGTGACACAATGACAGGGGGGACCCTGGCTAGCGTGGCTGGAGCGCGAACTACCCTGCCTGCCTACCCAAAGCTAAACCCACAGACAAATGGCGGAGATATGACGTGGTTCGGGTATTTATTTACCCGAACCACGTGACCGTTCGGCCAATCAGAGCGCGTTCGGGTCCGAACCACGTGACCCGTTCGGCCAATCACAGCGCTAGCCGAACGTTCGGGGAACGTTCGGTCATGCGCTCTTAGTTCGGCCATGTGGCCGAACGGTTTGGCCGAGCACCGTCAGGTGTTCGGCCGAACTCGAACATCACCCGAACAGGGTGATGTTCTGCAGAACCCGAACAGTGGCGAACACTGTTCGCCCAACACTATACATATATCAGAAGATCAGCAGGACTGCCAGGCAACTGACATTGTTTACAAGGAAATACATATGGCAACCTCCATATCACTCTCACCTCAGGTGTCGTAAAAAACAAACAAATGCAAGGTCTTTTTGACTTGTTGCCACTATTCCTCTTAACTTACTGTATGTATCAATTTTGGTGATTATAGCATGTATGGGGGCTTTGCTGTTAAAGTGTACCTGAGACGATTAAAAAAAAAAAGTATACATCCCGGGGGCTTCCTCCAGCTCCTTTCAGGCTGATTGGTCATTACCTCCCTCTCAGGCCACCTGGATCTTCCGCTAGGCAGCCGGGTAAATCTGCCAGTTGGATCCATTTGGTGCAGGCGCACACGCACCCCTGTAACACTGCGCAGGTGCAGAATGCTACTGGCGATGGGAGCACAATGGGCCACAATTCCCCCAGACTGGTGGTATTATTGACCACCTAGCAGAGTATCCAGACATCGTATGTATGTATATGTGTTTGTATATATATATAAAATTGTATTTTTATTTATTTATTTTTTTAGCATCTCAGGTTTTCTTTAATTGCTAAAGTCAACACAAAATTCACAAAAGTTACACAAAATTGCAAAATTACATTTCCTGATTTTATTTACATGTGAAATTAATTACAAATTTCCCATACATTTTGCTTTATAATTTTGCATTGTAACTGTAAATTATGATGCAAAATTATGATTATGCAAAAATTCATGCTCAGTACTAATTAGGCTTATTGATCCAACTCCATATAGCTAAACGGTGGTGCTCAGATACCCCTTTTTAAAATCCGAATAGATTTGGATTCGGATACCCAGATATCTGGATCCGAATCAGATATCGGAATCCGAACTTTTGGGTATCCGAGTAGACTCGGATATCAGAACCCAATATCCGGTCGGATTTGGCTATCCAGAGTGAAAACCAGAAGTGGCCTTTAAAATACTTCCAAAACTGTTTGGAAGGTAAAAAATCTCTCTCTCTCTCTCTCTTCTCTCTCTCTCTCTCTCTCTCTCTCTCTCTCTCTCTCTCTCTCTCTCTCTCTCTCTCTCTCTCTCTCACACACATACACATGCACATACACATACACATACACACACACATACACACACACACATACACACACACATACACACACACATACATACACACACACATACACACACATACACACATATACATACACACATACATGATTTTGACTATGCTCGGATATTAGAACTAACTATTCACCCAGATTTCAAATTTTAGATTGGGAATCCGAGTTTGCTCGGATAGTCTATTCGGATTTTAAAAAAATATCTGAATTGCTATTGAAAGTTCGGAAAACGTGGAAAATGTTTGGATTATCTGGGTAACTCGGATATCTGAAATCTTGCTGAGCAGCACTGTAGCTAAACATTATCGATTAACAGTCCAAGACAAGCTGTAGGCACACGGCTTGAGATGCCATACAAAGCACAGCTACAGTATTTCTCACAAATACTGCATTACATATGAAAAATCTTTCAGTTAAACAAAGGCACTAGAACAGCCCTGGGGCTGGTAGCACAATACAAATACACTGATACAGAGTTATTATCATGCTGGAATAAATATGTGGACTGCAGAACATTTGTACATTACTATGTCTGTTATAATGAATAGGCTCGGTGCTTGCTTCAGCGTGTTGCTGTTTAAAGATGAAAAAAGTTTTTCAGCATTAGATATGGACAGACAAGTCAAAATATTGCTGGTAATCCTTGCAATAACTGCTTCTTCATGCAGGTGCCATGGAAACAGCATATTATTTCAGTAAAGTTTCATTAGTTTCTAGATACCAGTAAATCTTTCCTATAAAGCGTTCCTGCAGTTGATTTTTCTTTAACTACTGTAAGAACCCTATGTTATAAAAACACAAACAAACCCTAAGGCCCTGTTCACAGTGGGGCCTTGCAGTGCAACGGTATGTAGGCATCTTTAAAGGACCCTGAACAGAATGAAAAAATGCCATACTGAACTTACGTGGGGTTTCCTCCAGTCCCTTGTAGCCGCAAGGTCCCTCAGCGTCCTTTGGGCTCCCTCCTACCTGTCCTGGAATTTGATGCATGCAATTTTCCACGTGCACGATTCTGCATTGCATGATTTGTGTATTCAGTTATAAACCAACATTTGTGTGTGTCTTGCCTTTTTTGTATATGAGTTTGTATGCAAACGTTGGCATTGCTATGTCCATCTTTATAGTCGATGCTGCCCTGTGAAGTAATGTGTGCCTTATCTATTTTCTGCTCCCCTTCTGTGTTCTGTTAGTCATGTTGCCATGACGACAAGACAGTCACAGGGGCGTGAAACAAACACTTTCACTCATGCCCTCCCCCAATATCTTACCACACGTGTGTGAACACAGCAGCGGTTCATTAGATGTTTGCTGCTGTTGCAACAGCAACAAGCACAATGGAGGCCATGGAGGTAGGTGGATGGACAATAAATAAAGGCAATAGGAAATGAAGAAAGAGGACTCCGGCACTGCAATGCAGAGGTAGTTTATTCAAGCACGGTAGACAAATAGCAACAAGTTACAGACTGTCTGTGTCCACAGCTGTTTCGCGTGTAGTCACGCCTCCTCAGGACACCAAGACTCACCCCTTCCTCCCTCTACCCCACCTATTTACCTATCCGGGAGGGCGGGCACATTCTTCAAAACATACAAAGATCATTAACCCTTAAAGGGAGGGGTGTCACAATACACATACAATTCTATATAGATAAAACCAATACAATTACTTGAAAAAGCTGAAATTTCATTTCTATCGTTAAATCCTAAATTGCCCAGCACATTGGTCATTGATATCAGAGAAGCCTCCCTACGCAATAATAATTCCTCCTTAGAGCCCCCCTGGACATATCTGTGATTTTTAAAAGGCCAGCTACTTCCAGGCAGTCTGCATTCCCCCCATGGCAAGAATTAACTTGATCAATCATGCAGCGTGAACCCATCCCACTCTTGATTGAATCTGACCTTAAGTGGCTGAGTGGTCTCCCCAATGTAGAATCTCCCACAGGGGCACCAGATGCAATACACCACATATCTGGACCTACAATTAATAAATTCCTTAATGTGCCACGTGATACCTCCTATCTGGACTACTTTGCCCCTCCTCACAAACTTGCATGCTGAACAATGGCTACAAGGGAAGTTAACTTCCCATTTTGTCTCTGTCAACCAATTTTTCGATTTTTGGTGAGTTGGTTTGAATTCACTCTGGACTAAAAACTTTTTAATAGTATTTCCTCTTCTAAAGTTCACTCTAGGAGGTCTACCAACAACCTCTTTTAAGTGTTCATCCAAGGACAGCTCTTGCCAATGGCTACGTATTACCTGATGAATCTGATTAGACATGGGGGTATAATCAAAAATAAAATAAAATCTCTTCTCTTCAGATTTCTTCTTACCCTTTCTTATTAGTAGTTGGGCACGAGGTATAGATCTGGCTCTTTCTAGAGCCTGTTCCATCAATCTACTTTGGTACCCTGTATTTAGGAGGTGGTTAGTAAGTTCAAGTGCCTGTACCTCAAACTCATCTGTATCGGAATTATTCCTCTTGAGTCTGAGGAATTGGCCATATGAGATGGCATCCTTCACATGTCTGGGGTGGTAGCTATCAAAATGCAGCAGACTATTAGTAGCGGTGGCCTTCCTATACCCCCTGGTGGTGAGACCTTCATCACCCACCTCAATCATGAGGTCCAGGAACTCCATCCTGGTATCTACAAAATTAGCTGTAAACTCCATATTGATATTATTGGAATTAATCCATTTCATAAACTCTTCAAATTCTCCTTGGCTACCACCCCAGACAATCAGGATGTCATCCGTACCGCCGCCATAATTTTAAGGAATGCTTGAAGGGGTTCGTGGCGTGGGGGCCGAGATCTTTTCATCTTCTCAAACTGATAAAAACAAGTTAGAATAGGTGGGGGCTACCGGGGTCCCCATCGCTGTCCCAGAGAGCTGTCTGTACCATTCCCCATTGAACTTAAATGTATTGTGCTCGAGTACAAATTTCAAGCACTCACACAAAAATTCAACATATTCCTCACTTTTTCCAAAGTCACTCAGTATGTGGTGCATTGCATCTAGCCCCTTCCCAGGGGGATCCTACTGTATAGCCCAGCCTTTCTCAACCTTTTTACCCCGGAGGAACCCTGCAAATAACTTTTGGATCTCAAGGAACCCCTGCAAACAATTTTTCGATCTTGAGGAACCCCTGCATTTATTTTTCAGGAGGCATGGTCTTTAAAAGTAGGCAAGGCTGTTAATTTCACTACCTCCTGTTACACTGACACTCATTATACTGTGCTCATTATTATTCTGACCCCAATTTAGTTCTACTTTTTACAGTACCCCTATTATAATATGCTCTACTATACTTCCCTCACGATGGGGTAAAATGCCAAGGAACCCCTGCAGGGTCCTCAAGGAACCCTGGGGTTCCAGGGAACCCTGGTTGAGAAAGCCTGGTATAGACTGATGTCAATTGTCACAAGGTGGAAACCACTCCGCCACTCAAAGGACTTAACTTCGTGCAGAACATCAACTGTAAAATAAAGGCAAGGCCATATTTAAACATTCAATGAATGGCTGCTACATGCAGGCATGGTCAGTCGCTGGGGGGCAGGGCATTAATGAGATAAAACAATGACAATCTTGTTACTGCAGCTGCATGGCTTACAGCACAGAGAGTGTGTGTGTGTGTGTGTGTGTGTGTGTGTGTGTGTGTGTGTGTGTGTGTGTGTGTGTGTGTGTGTGTGTGTGTGTGTGTGTGTGTGTGTGTGAGGGAGGGGGGAGCAGTGAATAAATTAAGCCCCACATAACTTATCAGAGTGGCTGTCCCTGTGCAGATGGACTATTCTGTGGCCCAATGCCGTCAGCATCATCACTGTATTTATATAGGACACCAGCTGTACTGTTTTATTACAGACTACTTGGCCTAAGCCCATTTAAAAAAGGGCTCTAGGTCTCTTCACGCCGCCAGTCAGTGTGCGCGCACCCGCCAACCGCGCACGCATCCACTGCACACGCACCCGCCCGAAGCACACACACCCACCTGTCCTCCTGGCTCCCTGGCCCATCCTCCTGTCCCAACAGTTGTCTGTACTGCGCACATGCACATTACAAAAAACCCACAGACACACAGATAGGTACAGGAAGGATGACGCAGGGACAGTTAGGTTTTATTATATAGGACTAGTCTACCTAAGCCCGTTGAAAAATGGGATCTAGGTAGTGAAATTACTGTGCCACTGGCGCCAGTCAGTGCGCACATGTGCAGTACAAAAAAAACTCGGACGGACAGACAGGAAAAGTGGATGACGCAGGGACAGTTAGGTTTTATTGTATAGGATGCTCTCTTATTTAATACTGGGGTTTGTGGATAAAGCAGTCATTTGATATCTGTTCTTTAGTATATTATTATTATTATTATCATTAATATTATTTATTGTATTTATAAAGCGCCAACATATTACGCAGTGCTGGACATTAATTTAGTTTACAGACAATATTTAGGGGTGACAAACAGCAATATGACAATACAGGAATACAAGAAAACCAGATCACACAGCACAGTATGAGTACAAGGTAATGCTCAGTCAGTCACTGGAGGGGAGCATGGAGATTAGGAAGTTAGGCTCACTCAAATGCTTAGCATGGGTTTACAGTAATGGAGGTGTATGATCAGGTAGGACACAAAAGGAGGAGGATCCTGCCCAAAGGCTTACAATCTAGAGGGAGAGGTAGGGACACGAGAGGTAGGGGACCAGAGTTCAGCTGTGGGTTTAGAGCAATTGTGAGGGGTGGTATGCCAGAGTGAAAAGGTGAGTTTTTAGGGCCTTCTTGAAGGTGTTGAAGGAGGGGGCTGCCCTAATGGGTGGAGGTAGGGAGTTCCATAGTGTTGGAGCGGCTCTTGAGAAGTCTTGGAGGCATGCATGAGACTGGGTGATGCGGGGGACGGTCAGGCGAAGTTCATTGGAGGAGCGGAGTGAGCGGCTTGGTGTGTATCTCTGAGTAAGATCAGAAATGTAGGTTGGACAGGTTTTGTGGACGGATTTGTAGGTCAGACACATTATCTTGAATCTGACTCTGGACTGGATAGGAAGCCAGTGGAGGGATTCATGGAGGGGAGCCACCCTGGTGGAGCGATGGGAGGAGTGGATAATTCTGGCTGCCGCATTCATGATAGACTGCAGTGGGGCTATTTGGGTCATAGGGAGACCAGACAGAAGGGCATTGCAGTAGTCGAGGCGGGAAATTGTGAGGGTATGGATGAAGAGTTTGGTGGTGGCAGAGGTCAGGAAAGGGCAAATCTTACAGATGTTACGAAGGTGGAAGCTGCAGGACTTTGTGAGGTTTTGGATGTGGGGAGTGAAGGAGAGTGTGGAGTCCAGGGTGACACCCAGACAGCGGGCTTGAGAGGTAGGGCGAATAGTAGTGTGGTTAACAGTGACCTGCACATCTGGGAGGTCCAGGGATGACCGGGGTGGAAAGATCATAAATTCCGTTTTGTCTAGATTTAGTTTCAGGAACCTAGCGGACATCCAGGAGGAGATGGCAGATAGGCAGTAGGAGACCTTGTCCATGGTAGTGGTGGATATGTCAGGGGTGTGGAGGTAGATTTGGGTGTCATCTGCATACAGATGATAGTTAAAACCCATGGAGGAGATAACTTTGCCAATGGAGGATGTGTATAGGGAGAACAGTAGGGGGCCAAGGACCGAGCCTTGGGGAACTCCCACTGAGAGGTGGTTGGGGGTGGACGACTACTCATTGAAGGAGGTCGTGAAGGAGCGGTTGGAGAGGTAGGATGAAAGCCAGGTCGGGGCGAGATCTTGAATGCCCATTCTGGAGTTCTACTTTAAACTCAGTGTAACTGTAGGTGGCCATAATCCAAGCAGAGAAAAAGGATGCCAGAGGCTCCCTGTTACAAAATGATGCCGCCATAAAAAAGGTGCCAATCAGGGTTGCTCGTAAACTACGCCAGCGCGAATCTACACATCGTAGTACGCAACTACGCATCGTAGTTCGTACACGAAGTTTAAGAACTATACGTACGCATTTCCGCGTAGTCGTAGTCCCGCTATGCAAAGCTTCACCCGCTACGCGTAGTTGACGTATGTATTGCGAAGTCAACTACGCGTGCGGTAACTGCATCTATATGGATCATTGCGCATGCGCAGAAATATTATTGCCCTTTAATACGCATACAATTCCGCATTGGAAGGTGGAACGTACACTTATATTAGTTTATATTTGCAAATAGGTTGAAGATTATTGCGGAAATTTTTCCGCATAAGGGCATAAGTGGTCGCATCAACTACGCTTCGCACTACACGAAGCTTGCGTAATTTAACACGTAGCCTACAAAATGCAAACGTAGTGAAGTTTCTGATTACATATTTGCGTAAAAATACGTGTAGTTCCAGCGTAGCGAAGTTGGCTGACTATGACCATCCCTGGTGCCAATGTTAAAAGCCATGATTAACGGCTATAAAATGCTTTACATGGTAATTTGGGTACCCCAAGGTGCCTGAGGTTTAAAACTGCAATTTACCGATTTAGCCACTTATAGGGAATAATGAGGGTTAGGTTTAGTAGGCGGGGTCTATAGTGCTAGGAGTATGTAATAGGGGGGGATGTCTTTAGGGGTTAAGGTTAGGCAAGGGGGAGAATTAAGGCTAGGCATCACCAGCAGGTGAAAATGCCCCCTCAAAAAAACACATACATAAGTAGATAAATACATGCTCTACTTACATAACAGATGTATCTGGGTGTCAAAGTTTTCATTTCAGTTATAATCATATTTATATATTAGAAGGTTCCTGTTGCTGGCAGGGGCCATCTTGTGTCCGGCTAGATCTTTTTCCCCCCCAGCATTCCCCTCCTCCCCGCACTGACTCTGAGCACAGCGGGGAGGAATAAATGCAGCAGCCACACACAGACTCACCTAATAATGGATCCAAGCGCTGTCGTTCCCATCTATTCTCTGCACTAGTGCAGAGTGTAGGATACTGCAGCGCCTGGAATCATTATTCCGGGAGTCTGTGTGTGTGCACCACCTTTATCCTTCCCCCAAAGCTCAGTGCGGGGAAAAAGGAGAATGCAGCGACGGCAGGCGGCAGAACAGCGGGGGGGGGGGGCGCGGACATGCCACTGGAGGAGGGGGCAGAGGACAGTGACAGGAGATAGCCTCTGGCCCCCCTCCGTGCGCTCTAACAGCAGCGGCGACCAGGCAGACAGGGGGAGACCAGGCGGCCAATCGCACTGCAGAGAGATGAGTGACAGAGGCATCAGCCAATCAGGCTGATTCAGCATGCCTGTCACTCTCTCTGCAGCCTTGCGTTCACTTTTAGAGACTGGGACATGAGGAGAGAAATATACTAAAGTAAGAATGATTTTGAATGTTTACATTGCCTGGTTAGCATCCTCTCTACTGCTCTATTAGCCTGCAGTAGAGAATGTATTGGGTATTTTCTGCCTAACAGTTACTCTTTAAGGTTAGGCAATACCAGGGGGTTTAAGGTTAGGCACCACCTGGGTGGAGGTAGGTTAGGCACCAACAGTTCCTAGGTTTAGGGATGGGTAGAGGGAAGGTTATGTTCTGTAGTGTTATGTTAGGTCATAGTAAAATATTGGTAATATGTTCAATTAATAAGTAGTAGAATATTGGTAACTTTGCCAGTATTATACAAGCAGCTATCTTCGGCGCCTTTTTTCCATGTCCCTGACCAGTAAAGGGTCCTTACCTTACCACCTCTCATTAATTTCTATAGAAATAAATGTTATCGGGTTACTTTCAACATGCCACATTAAGTGAGGTGAGCGAACAGCTTTCAAAAACACTTTCCACAGCTGTTAAAAAGAGGATTACCATCTGCTATAACATATCCCGCACTAAAAATACATTGATGGATTCTATTGAATTACACCAATTCAATACATCAAACAATGCACATCACAGTAAGTCTGCTACTCTGGTGAGTCAACACTTTTCACTCTCTATTAATATTATAAACAAGCTTCCAAGTTACTATTAGAATTGTTATTAAGGATTGCGGAATGCTACTTTGAAGGGAGTTTCCACTGATTTTGTGAAAAAATTCTGTGCTGTCAGTTCAGCTCCATGTAGTGCATGGATAAATCAAAAAACATTTTTATAGTTTGCATTTTTTTTCTATTTACATAAAAAACACAATAATTTCACCAGGCTTCTAACTGCGGAAACTGGGGTCCCTAAGAAGAGCACATAGATTCGGGAAGGGAGACAATTTTAATAACATTACATTTTAGAAAGACCTGTGCAGCTAGATCTATCTGATCAGTAGTACAACTGAGGACCTTGGGGCCCCAGTGTGAGTTTTAAATGGGACCCCAAGCACTCTATTGACATGAAGCCCCAAAACCTAACAATGACAGTTTCAGTGTCAGAAAGGTGTAATCAGAGTAAGAAAACAGTTTGTGAAGGATTACCACTATGCAAAGCAAATATAGAGGTATCAATTAGCATAGCACCAATGAAAAGCTAATAAGATGTATGAAGGATAGCCCCTAATGGGTCTGTCTAGTCCAGGGGCCCCAGTGTGGTCACAACCTCTGCATCCCCTATTGCAACGCCTCTATTTCTGATGCTAAAACCAGGATCAGTACCAGCAGTTTCTGACCTCTTATAGGGGAACTTTAATAAACATACTGTCATTAAGCTACATTAATTATGTGAATTAAAATAGATAGGTAATATAAGGCTAGGCTTCAAATCTCACATTCAAGATAAAAAAAAAAAAAAATTGCACCAAAACAGCAGAAGAACACCAACATTAGAAATCCCATCATGCTTTGCACAGCATCAGGGGAAAAATGCCCGGGTAGATTTCTTTGATGGGGCAGAGCTTAGCTTCTGTGCAGCTAAAAATAAGGCTTGGGTAAGAAAAACAATGTTCTGATGCTGTGAAACTATTAAAGAAACACCAAGCCTTTTCAGTTCTGCTGAGTAGATTTTTAGTCTGGAGGTTCACTTTAACCACTTCCCCGCCTGGGTACAGTATATCTACGCTCCTTTGGACTTGAGTTCCCCACCCGGAGGGTAGATATACGCACCCCCGCCGCTGCTGCCGCTGTCCGCGCTCCCACTCGCACGTGCGCTCTCCCTTGATCGTGCACGCCGCCGCCCGCTCGCCCGGAGATCAATGAATGGGAAAACCCATTCCCGCTTGTTGATCTCTGCCCCCGCAATGAGTGGCATGCTTCTATGAGAAGCAGCGCCATCATTGTGAGAAAAACTCAGTTTCCCAGCCTCCCTAAACTTCCTGCAAGCGTCCTTCCGACGCTTGAAGGACGCCTGCAAAAAAAATAATGTACTATAAATAAAGTAATACTACACCCAAAACATTTTTCACATACAAATACATGATTTTCAAATATAAAATTAACTCATTAACTCCCACAGTCCCCAATTGTTACCAATTTTTTTTTTTTGGTAATATTAAAATAAATAAAAAAAAATTACAATAAAAAAAACTTAAATAGTTACCTTAGGGAGTGAAATCTTTAAATATTTATATAAAGAGGGTATAACACTGTTACCTTATAAATTATGGGATTTTAATTAGGGATGGACGCAAAACTGAAAAAAATGCACCTTTATTTGCAAATAAAATATCGGCGCCAAACATTGTAATAGGTGTAATAACCAGGACAAATGGGCATATAAGTTACATGGATTTTAATTACAGTAGCATGCATTATTTAAAAACTATAATGGCGGAAAAATGAAAAATAATGATTTTTTTTTTCAAAATGTTTTCCTATTTTCCCATTAAAACACATTTAGAATAAAACAATTCTTGGCATAGTGTTCAACCTAAAGAAAGCCTAATTGGTGGCGGCAAAAAAAACAAGATATAGTTCATTTTATTGTGATAAGTAATGATAAAGCTATAGGCAAATGAATGTAAGGAGTGCTGAAAGAAGAAAATTGCTCTGGTGCTCAAGGGGTAAAACCCCTCAGTTGTGAAGTGGTTAAGGACCTAAGACTGCTGGTAAAAAAAAAACCCTGTGATGAATGTGAGCCAATGAGATTGGCTCACAGTGATCACGGGGTTAACTTAGGAGCCAATAAAATCAGCTCCTGACCGGCTCACAGAGCTCTGCTGTCATCCCAACAGGAGGGTGAGTGGGCTGCAGTAGCAGGAGAACGGTATGATCGGCAGTAGCGGCAGGAGCATACGGCGGGCTAATTGAAATGTACATCCTGGCAGGGATAACAGGTCCCAAACAGGGTGTAGATTTCAAATAGCTCGGTCTGGAAGCGGTTAACATTGGGCATTCTAAATAATATATTACAATCTACTATATGTTGTTATGGTGCCTCTTTAAAGGGACTCCGAGCAGTGCAGAAACTATGGAAAGATGCATATCATTTTAAAGCTCTCTTTCTCCTCTTTCCAATGATATATAAACCACCGCCCTACGCCTTTTAGTTTTCGCTATTTTCGCGATTGATATTGTCGCGGCCGCGATTTCAATCGCGAAAATAAAGAAAACTAAAAGGCGTGGAGCGACGATTTAGGTGTCGCCAGAAAGAGGAGAAAGAGAGCTTTAAAATGATATCCATCTTTCCATAGTTACATTGTATTACACAGGGCGACAATTTCCCCAGTGTCAGCAGCTCCATTCAGCAGAAAAAGTCGGTCTGTGTAATACAATGTAACTATGGAAAGATGGATATCATTTTAAAGCTCTCTTTCTCCTCTTTCTGGAGACACCTAAATCGTTGCCCTACGCCTCTTAGTTTTGTTTATTTTCGCGATTGAAATCGCAGCCGCGGCAAATTCAATCGCAAAAATAGCGAAAACTAAAAGGCGTAGGGCGGCGGTTTATATATCATCGCAAAGAGGAGAAAGAGAGCTTTAAAATGTTATGCATCTTTCCATAGTTTCTGCACTGCTCGGAGTCCCTTTAAATTCCAGTTGTCTATACTTTGATTTTACCATCCGCTTGAAGTCCTGACTCTCTGCCAGTTCTACAGAGCTGTCATCCTTCCATCCCACTTCAGTCATGGCACGCATGCATTAAACAGATCCAGGTTCAGCAGTGAGTGTATTCTATACATTCGCATAATTAGCTTTGGACTCTTCAACTTTAGACGCCTGTGATCTTTTTTTTCAATATTTATTCTCCATCTTATTTGCTCCTTTCCCACTTAAAACAACTAATAAGATCCGTACAAGTCCTTCTAAAGACCGAGCTGGATTACATTCAATCACTTTGTCAAATCTCGTGGTAATATTTGGATTAAAGACAAGAAAATTAAAAAAGACTGAAATGGTTAAGGAAGTCTGCCAGTTCTAATATGTGAGACTAGTAATGCTAATCAGCTGTATAAGTTAATTGGATTTTCAGCAGGAGTGTGATGAAAGTGCCTGGCGTGGATGGAGTTCAGACTTAATCAGAGAGGCATTAATTTTGATCAATTTACTCAATAAGTTAGGCTCCATTCGAAAGGAAATTGCACAGAATGGTAGGAAGAGAATGGGCATATTTAATATCAGAGCTATGGCATGAAAAAAGATATTTGATATTAGATATTTGAAAATGAAGAGAAAACAAATGATATGGACAGCAACCCAAACATAAATAAAGATAGTTAAAGAGGAACTTTACCGAAAGATAGTGGTAGTGGGGAACCTCCATAACCCCCAGGCAGTACAGCCACCACATCCATCTATTGCTTGATCTCCCACCGCATCCATTTCCAGCCCCCTGCGCAGGAGGAGGTTCAGAGATGGGAGAGCTGGATGATGTCTGTGGGGGTATATCGTCAATGTCCACCATACGGGGTGGATTTCCAATGCCCGCCATGCAGGGGTGGAACACAGATGTCCGCCGTGCGGGGGGTGGATCGCCAGTGTCTGCCGGGCATGGTGGAACACAGAAATCAGCTGCTGGGAGAGAGGAGAGAGGCAAGATGCAGGGTGAATAGGAGCAGTTGCCGCTCACTTTAGGATTCAGCTGGCCCTGGACATGCAAGCGAGTGTGTGTGTGTGTGTGTGTGTGTGTGTGTGTGTGTGTGTGTGTGTGTGTGTGCGCACGCGCGCGGGGGGTGGGGGGAGGATATCGTATATTCGGACTATAAGATGCACTGACCTCTCCCCCCAAAAAAGTGTGTTTTATGGTCCGAAAAATACTATATATATATATATATATATATATATATATATATATATATATATATATATATATATATATATATATATATATATATATATATATATGTATATATATATATATATATATATATATGTATATATGTAGTATATAATTGCTCAGAGAGATATACTTCTTGCTTAACCATTAGAGAATGAGGTTCACAGACAGGTTCATGTCTCTAACATCACACTGTGGGAGGGGTTTCAACACCCGATAATATCAGCCAGAAGGTAAAGATTTAGCATAGGAAAGGGGGTTTTGGCTACTGAGATGAAGTTCAGTCCTGTATTAAAGCAGGGATGGTCGTAGTCAGCCAACTTCACTACACCGGAACTACGCGTAGTTTTACGCAATTACGCTTTGCCAAACTACGGCTTCGAAATCAAATATTTGCTTCGTATGCATTTCGTAGACTACGCGTTAAAATACGCAATTACGTGTAGTGCGAAGTGTAGTGTATGCAGATGCTTATGCCCGTATGCAGAAATTTTTACGCATTAATTCCTCTTTAATTGCTTATACTGGGAACTCTGCATACATTACCCTTTCCAATGCGTAAATTTGTCAGCATACAATCCCGCGCGGAAAATAAGACGTGAGTAACGCATTCGTAGTTCACTACGCAATACACATGTTAACTATGCATAGTGGGTGTAAGCTGCACGTAGCAGTACTTCTCTACGCGTAAATTCATAAGCATAGTTTTGAAACTTCACCTATGAACTACGATGCGTAGATGCGAACTACAATGCGTAAATTCGCACTGGCGTAGTTTCTGCTCATCACTGTTAAAGTGCCTCTTTAAAGAGACACTGAAGCAAAGAAATGTTGCCCTTATTATTTGCTTCAGTAGTCTCAGTACAAGTAAACTGCCACATACCCGCCGCAAAACTGCGGCACCCCCAAATCCCTGTGCAAACATCCATGACCAACTTGGTCATGGATTTTGCTGCCCTGAGAGGCAGAGCTTGATGTCGCGATTGACGTCAGGAGGGGCAGAGCTGAAGCTGTAAGCACTGCCCCTTCCAGGAAATGCCTGCCGGATTGCCCCCCAGGGATTTGAGGGCTCTGCAGCCATCGATTTGTGGTGGGGACACGGTGGTTTACTTGTGCTGAGAGCACTGAAGTGAATTATAAGGTAAACAGGGCAAAATTAATTTGCTTCAGTGTCTCTTTAAAGATGAGCTCAGTCTGTCAGTTTTCCATAATACAGTGAGGCATGTGTTGGCTTAATCACTGGCCGAATCAACAGTTAAATCTTTACGAGTAAATCTCTCTATCATACTGAAAAGTATGTTACCAGGATCCTTGTAACCACCTGAGAAAATCATTTATTTTCCTTCTCTCTTCCACCTGCCATTCAGCTGGGTAGAGCATCAGTTCCTTGTTGTCCTATCAGCCTCTTCATGTTGCTATCAAAACAGGCCTGCTTCAAACCACACTTAATCCATTCTAAAGATTAGCTACATACCCCCACTATCGATAGCCACCAGGGGTGGGCTCTCTAGTCCAGAAGGACTCAAATTCGGATTTCAGAAGAAATCTAATGACTACAGGTGTGACTACAGGCAGCGTGGAGTTAAATTACCCAGAAGTCTTCAGGGACGTCTGTGTTCCATTATGCATCATAGGCATAGAGAATTCCGCGTTCCAAGACTCACTACCGCACTTCCTCCCTCCAGCTTGAAAGAGTAAGTGCAATATTTAGTCATGGAACTTTCATTACGCCTGTGACGCATAATGGAACGCAGACATCCCCGAAGACTTCTGGGTAAGTTAACTCCCCGCTGCCTGCGGTCACACCTGAAGTTATTAGACTTCATTAAAAATCCAAATTCGAGTCCTTCTGGACTGGAAAGCCCATCCCTGATAGCCACCAGGATCTTGATCACGTGACAATTAATTTTAATTTGGGGAAAAGGAACTCTGCCTTGCATGCAGGTTTTAGATGTTTGCTTTATTGGGTAAACAATCCATATCTCCCTGATAGTGAGTGATCATTTGCCTGCATTACCACCTTGCACCACTAGATGTCGGATTTTACCAGAATGCTATCACCACTAGCTTTGTGCTACTCATCGCAGTCCACAGTTAGAAGATAAGAAAATAAACACAGGGACTCCAGGAGCCCAATCTGGAATAGTAAGTCTCTGATCCGGTGTAGAAGACAATAATACAGATGATGTGATAATAATTACGTGTGGGTTGCTTAATTGAGCAATCACTTTTGATGGCATGTGGGCATGTAACTGCCCCACTCAGCCTTAATGTTCTATTACGGTTACAGCCCCAAAAGAGACTCTTTTGTCCAAAACATAAAATTCAAACACCCCACGGATTGAAACTACGAAGCAGAAAACAACAAGAAAGTGCCCAAAATTAGATATGAGAATTTAAAAAAGTGTGCCTCCTTTAAATGCAGATTTAGAATTTGCCATAAGTACTTCCTGTGGTAAAAATGTCCACATTTTACCATTCTTACTGAAAGGTGAAACCAAATGTGAAAAATTAGAATATGGTGCAAAAGTCCATTTATTTCAGTAATTCAACTTAAAAAGTGAAACTCATATATGAAGTAGGAAGCCTTGGCAGGTGTTTTTGATGAATTATCTGATTAGAGTCTGACACTTTGAGCCTAGATTTTTGAACATTTTTAGCAATAGTTTAATGGTCTGAGATTTTGGGGTTCTCATAAGCTGAAAGCCATAATCATCAAAATTATAAAGGCTTGAAATCTCTCCTTTTGAATGTAATGAGTGTATTTCATAAAATAGTTTCCCCTTTTAAGTTGAATTACTGAAATAGATGGACTTTTGCACGATATTCTATTTTTTTCGAGTTTCACCTGTAGATGGCAAAGCCTTTTTTCCTCCATATGCAGAATAAGTCCCCTTTTTCTTTGTACAAGCCTAGGGACAAGTCAGTCCACCCCCTCAGATGTCTTTTTTTCCCAAAACTAAATAAACCTAATGGCCCATATGCAATTCACTTTTTCACCTGAGTTTTCTCCTAGGAGAACATCTTCAATTTAAATTAACTTTTTAGCACTTTTTTAATGGAAAAAATATCGAAAAGTAGGTGAAAAAGTACTGTCAAAATTATTTTGAGTATTTATTTATTGTATTTATAAAGCACCAGCATATTGCACAGAATATTTGTTTGCTTGCTGGTGGTGTAAAAGGCATATTATTTACAAGTTGTGAAAAGATCACCTTGGAGAAAACTCCTGTGAAAAAGTGAACTGCATATAGCACCGTGTGTCCAACCTTTCTGGGTGAGACCTTCCATACCTCTGAAAAATTTAGTTGCCCGTCTTTGCACCCGTTCTAGAAGGTCAATGTCTTTTCTATGGTGTGGGGCCCAAAACTGTATCCCCTACTCCAGATGTTGCATCACAAGTGAGTTGTATACTAGCATAATAGCATCTGGTGCTTTTATGACGTGGTTTGTCACCAATCCCCTTACTACAAGACTTCTTGAGTAATCTGTAATTAGAGAGAATAGTCAGAGAAAAGTCCGGACATGTGATCTGCATACTTGTGTTAGCTGAGCAAACCAGCCAGAAAATGAGTCAGCAATGTAAGCCTCCACATTCTGTCATTGAAGGTGTACTTTAAATCAGTATTTCATGAACATGTGTTGACTGAATCCCGATGGAACTCCCTGTCTGCCCATGTCTTCCTTCATTTTTGATCCAGATCAGACATTCTAACTTTTCTTTAATTCATTAAGCACTGCTTGATGTTATCAAGTATTTATGAAGCACAGTGTATTTCTATAAACCTTTCCCCCTCTTGAGTCTGCGCTTGCATAATTTTTGCTGCTTGCTGGTGAGAGGCATAATCAGATCTACCAACGTTCTTCCAACTCCTAGGTTTCCGATGTATTCGTATTCAACAGATGGAGAACATCAAGACAGATGGAGGGTTTTGTGTTGTTGCATTTGTAAATTTGATTATTCGGTGCATCATTTTGAATGATAAAGTCTCCAATCGTACTAATACAGTTCATAAATTTTGCAGTACTCATTAGAATTATGGGCAAAACACCATACGATCATCTATTTTATTTTTCAGACTTTGACAGCCTGTGCAATGGGTGGTCTTCGGGGTGAGATGAACTCAGAAGTTATAGCAAATGTTCATGAAATAATGAATTTTAATTTAAGTAGGGGGAACAGTTTTTCTTCCATGGGAATGCCATTTTTAGTATTTTGCCTAGATATACTAATTACATTTCAGAAATGAGCCAACTGGTTGTTCATGGGATAATTGGTATTACCCTGGTAGTGTTTGAAGTGTGTAAGTAGTCATTACAAGCATAACAAACCTGCTGTTCAATATCTGAGATCAAAACAGGTTTACATGACAGCTAGATAATCCAAAGCAGTATTTTTTAACATTATTATAGAATTAACCATATAAGAATAATAGTATTTTGTGTTGTATCCCCTTGTAGGTAACATAATCTCAAGTACCCCTTGATGTATAAATATATTCCATAAGGCCAGAAACCCACTAGGAGCGATTTCTAAGCGCTAGTGATTTGAAAAAGCTCTTGCTAGTGCAATGCTATGGGGGATTATTATAAAATCTCATTGCTCAAGTGGGATCACACCCACAGCATTACATTAGCAAGAGTTTTCAAATCGCAAAACGCTCAGAAAATCGCTCCTAGTGGGTTTCTGGCTTTATTGTGTATACATTCTTTCCAAACATTCTATTATGCTTTTAATTAGCTTAAACTCCTTCTTTAGGTTTGCATGTACATACTGTATAATCATTATATTGCCGATTACCGCTACAGCTTCAGCTACTGATCCCGATGCGGATTTTAGCGGAAATTTCCACTGAATTTAACATTGATTTTTTCAAAAGTACAAGGTCTTTTTGAAAAAAAAATTTCCCTCTTGTTCCCACTCTGCTTAACATACCCTGAAAATATGGTGTTTCTAGCATCTCTAGGGCTTTACTATTAACCTCTAAAGTCAGCGGCATACCGCATATCGATAATGCGGATTTCTGTATTTTACATTTCCGCCAAGTTTAACATTGATTTTCTCAAAAAGTACAATGTATTTTTGAAAGATTTTTTTTCCTTTTGTTCCTACTCTTCTGCTTAACATACCCTGAAAATATGGTGTTTCTAGCACCTATGGGGGCTTTGCTATTACCCTCTAAATTTGGCGGCATACCGCATATCGTTAATGCAGATTTTCTGCATTTTACATTACAGTTAATGGCCATCAACTTTAGCAGTTAATAGCAACGCCCCTGTAGGTGCTAGAGCCTAGAAACACCAAATTTTCAGGCTTTGTTAAGCAGAAGAGTGGGGACAAGAGGAAAAAAAATATTTCAAAAAGACCTTGTACATTTTGAGAAAATCAATAGTAAAGTCAGCAGAAACTTCAGCAAAAATTTCTGTAATATCTGCGAAAATCCGCCTACCAAACTTTTATTACCGATTTCCAAATTCCGATGCAGGAAATGCAATTTCAGATTGGAAACACAGAAATTGCATTTCCACTAAATCCAAATGAGCATCTCTAATAAATACAGTGGTGGCATACCTTCAGTGGCTAATCTAACTATAAGTACAGTATGTCTCTCTATGCATTACAGAACTTTAACAAGTGACAGGAAGAGAAAGATTTTGTGGTGCGTTCAGCTTAACACATTAAAAATGGTTACAGGACCGGGTGAAAAGCCTGGAAGCAGTTTTGTTCTTTCTTTTTGAATGACTAAAATGAAATTATATATTCCCACTGAAAACACTTTTAATTATGGCTATTCATAGATTATGCTAAGCTGCATTGTGCAAAAGCATTTGTGTCTGCTGTAATTAGCAGCTGTAATGAGCATGCTCTGCACACAGCAATGCTTTCCAGTGTGTGCTTGGACTTAACAATAATTAAAGTGGACACATAAGGGGAAAATCATTTTTAAAGCTAACTCCGGGCTGAAACATTTTTGTAGAACTCTGCACATATTTGGAGGCAGAACATATTTTTTATCAGTGTAATAGCTCCTTGATTGGCTAACGACATATAAATCACCCTTAAAGCACAACGGTAAGTCCTAAAAAATAAAAAAAATAGATACTCACCTAAGAGAAGGTAAGGCTCTGGATCCCTTAGAACCTTCCCGCTCCTCTCTGCGTCCTCTCGTTTCCCCGCCAGAGCCCCCTGTTCCAGCCTCCAACTTTAATGTCAAAGAGACCTTTAGGTTTTCATGGAAGGTCATGGATAGGGATGCTCACCGCGTACCGCGGAATAAATTTTTCCGCGAGTCTGGACGGAATTTGGTGGTTCCGTCGCATTGGAACGGAATTGCCATAGCGCTATGGGACCACCGCCAGGTACCAAAGTTAACGCAACACCTCCTGCAGCGCCAAAACCACCGCCATGGGACCACCGCCAGGTCCCAAAGCTTGCGTGACACCTCCTGCGGCGCCAAAACCACCGTCATGGAACCACCGCCAGGTCCCAAAGCTTACGCGACACCTCCTGCGGCGCAAAAACCACCACCATGGGACCACCGCAAGGTCCCATGGCATAAGTGACACCTCCTGCGGTGCCAAAACGACCACCATGTGACCACCGCTAGGTCCCATGGCCTAAGCGACACCTCCTGTGGTGCCAAAATTACCGCCATGGGACCACCGCTAGGTTCCATGGCTTAAGCGACACCTCCTGCGGTGCCCAAATGACTGCCATGGGACCACAGCTAGGTCCCATGGCTTAAACGACACTTCCTGCGGTGCCAAAACGACCGACATGGGACCACCGCTAGGTCCCATGACGTAAGAGACACCTCCTGCAAAAAAAAAAAAAAATCATAAAAAAAAAAAAAAAAAAAAAATGACCGGTGGAACAGCAACTAGGTCCCATGGGCTACCATTTAGCAAAAACAAGGTTTTATTTGCGATTACTTAAATTTTTTCCGCCGGAATGCGGAATTCCACGGAAATCCGCAAAATTCCGCGGAAATGTAATGGAGACGGAATTTAGTGCTGGCGGAATTCCGCAATTCTGGTGGAACGAAATTTGCTCTTTCCGATCATCCCTAGTCATGGAAGTACTCAGTAAAAGGGATACAGAGGCGCCAGAAGAATAAAAATGTCTAAAAAGTTTAACATTTTTGAAGGCAGTGGTGGACTTATCTCCTCCAAACAGACACAAGATATGGCAACAAAGTTTAGCAGAACACATTTATTTACATATTCCAGGGGAAAATGCAACGCATTTGCATACTCCAGGGGAAGATGACCCCGCTTCATCAGGCAATAGATAGGAGATAGGAGTGAAGGTCTGTAGCTGGGCCAAGCGCCTCATGGAAGTACACGGGTCTTCCAAAAATGAGTGGCTCTGTGCTGCACACGTGTGAGTATTGGACTCTTGCGTGTGCAGTACGGACATGTTTTTTGTTTTTTGTACAAATTACCAACCTTCCTTGTGGTGAGGTTCTCTTTTAAAAGAAAAAAAAACTGTGCTCAGAACGCTTTAAGGGGGGAGTGGTAGAACGATATGTTGCAGCAACTCTGCCTCTTTTTTGACTAAAAAAAATTTAGGCAGTGATTATGGAGACTGTATGGAGCATGGAGTAATGGATAATGCACAGAGGTACATGGATCCAGCATGAAAGTACCTCTGTGCTCATCTTAGGCAGCTTTATCTGGGGTCAGGAATCCTTTAAAGTGAACCTGTGTTGAGAGGGATATGGAGATTGCTATATTTATTTCCTTTTAAGCATTACCAGTTGCCTGGCTGTCCTTCTGATCCTCTGCCTCTAATACTTTCAGCCATAGACCTTGAACAAGCATTCAGCAGATCAGGTGTTTTTCACAATATTCTCAGAACTGAGAAGATTAGCTGCATGCTTGTTTCTGGAGTATTTCAGACACTATTGAAGATACATAGATCAGCAGGGCTGCCAGAAAACTGGTATTGTTTAACCTCCCTGGCGTTTTGATAATGCGCGGCACACGGCCGCGGGAGGTTTTTTTTTACCTATTTTTTTTTTCATGTAGGTTACCCCCTCCAGCCTGGTGGTGATTGGCCAGGCTGCGCAAGGGGTCTACGGGGGGGCTCTTTCATGGCGGGTAGCGGCGGATCGGTGGCGAGCGGCGGCGATCGGAAAAACACGCAGTTAGCAAAGTGCTAGCTGCGTGTTTAAAAAAAAATTATGCAAATTGGCCCACCAGGGCCTGAGCAATCCACTACGGCGTTACTGGACGAGCTGAGCTCATCCGTAACGCCCAGGTGGTTAAAAGAAATAAATATGGCAGCCTCCATATCACTCACACCTCGGATTCACTTTAAATAGCATTTTGCATGACTGAAAGTGATAGATAGATAGATAGATAGATAGATAGATAGATAGATAGATAGATAGATAGATAGATAGATAGATAGATAGATAGTTTCAGGTGTTCACTTTCTTTCTACAAAATAGTTTCTAGATCATCTCTATTTGTAAGGTGAGCTATACATTAAGTACAACTTTGATCAAATATGCAGAGAATGCAATATGCTCTTACCAAATTCCCTTGAGAATATTCTACAGGCCCTTGGCACTCTGGCATAAGCACACAGAAAATTATATTTGCTATTCTCCAGAGAGTACCTAGAAATACCTATTTCCTTTTAGTTCAATGAAGGAACTAGGACAAAAATATCTAATATTTCATTTTAACAACGGCATTCTTAAAATATACATTGACACATTTGCATGGTATTACTGAAATTGTAAGCACTTGAAAGGCAATAACATATAGGATTTCTGTGGTGGTGTATTCTGAGCAGTCATGAGCTACTTTTATCTAGTAAACTATAATAAATTCAAATAAAAAAGGCATTAGAGGAAATCTAATGGCATACTAAGAAAAATACTTTGAATATTTATAGAGAAGTATAGTTGTTTTCTTGACTTAGAGTACCATATTTAGTTTCTTAAGGCATATTAAAGGAAAATTGAATGCAAAAAAAAAAAAAAAAAAAGAAAGAAAAAAGAAAGATAAACAAGCACTTTATGAACTTTTGTGACTTAGGGCCTGTTTCCACTAGAGCGAATCTGCATGTGTTTCCTGCATGCAGATTCGCATAGACAACACAAGTGAATGGGACTGTTTCCACTTGTGCGAGATTCTGTGCGGTTTGTCGTGCAGAACAATTCTGCCCGGCAAACCCATCAGAATTCACATGCCGCACACCCGCATGCGATTCGTCGGTAATGTAACTAAATAGGAAAACCGCAAACATTTTAGTCTTGCGGTTTTCCGTGCGTTTCTGCTTAAAAACCCATGTCAATGCTCGCCAGCATTAACATGGTCAAAATCGCGTTGCACAAACCGCAATCGATTCCACGGGTAAAATCCGCATAGAAATGGCAACAAAAAAGCAACTGCATGCGGATTCGTTGCCGCAATTTTCCTGTCAAAATCGCGCGGCACAAGTGGAAACAGGCCCTTAACCCTCTGGGTGATACAATTGCATTGCCCAGGAGGGGGCGCAGCACTTTTTAAAAAATATTTTCTTTTTTAAATCATGTAGCAAGCCCTGGGCTCGCTACATGATAGCCGCTGCGCAGCGGCATCACCCACCCACTCCGATCGCCTTCGGCGATCAGAGTAAGCAGGAAATCCCGTTCCGAACGGGATTTCCTGCTGGGCTTCCCCGGTCGCCATGGCGACGGGGCGGGATGACGTCACTGACGTCAGAGGGAGTCACGATCCACCCCTCAGCGCTGCCTGGCACTGATTGGCCAGGCTGCGCAAGGGGTCTGGGGGGGGGGGGCGCGGCACGGCGGGTAGTGGCGGATCGGCGGCGAGCGGCGGCGATCGGAAGTTACACGCAGCTAGCAAAGTGCTAGCTGCGTGTAACTAAAAAAATTTATGCAAATCGGCCCACCAGGGCCTGAGAAATCCTCCTGCGCGATATACCCCGAGCTCAGCTCGGGATTATCTCTCAGGAGGTTAAAGCTCAACTCCACAATAAACTTTTTGTTTGTTTGTTTGCTTTAGATAGACAGGAGAAAGGTTAAAACAATTGACCGTTTGTTATTGCCCCCTGTATTAACCCTTTGGCAGCCAATATATTTAGAAGCTTTCAAGTGTTCCAGACCAATTTATTTTTTTATGTCTCATTCACATTTCTCTGCTTCTAATTGGTACTGTTGTAATGTGTATTTTTGGCAATAACAGAGGACTTCTGATTTCAGTTTCTCTATTTTCTGCTAGTAGAAAGAGATCAAAGCATTTCAATAATTTACAGCACAATGAGTTCTGCTGACTGACATCAAAAGCAGTGCATATATCTCAAACGAGAGAACTCTATTGAAGTTGCGAGTGGGTTAATATAGGAAGCGTTTTTCTCTCTTTCTGTCCATTTTGACACCTGAGATGATACAGTACATTTATGAAATGTACTAAACATTTTCTATGACAGCAATACAACCTGTCATACAGTATTTTAACTTCTTTCTGCTCTGGAAGGGAAAACAAGTATCTCTATTGATGTCTGTGCAGCCTTTGTGGAGACTTCCTTTCACTTCATTTCCTTTGTGAAACTCATGGGACAACAGGAAGTGAAAATCACCCCAAAAACAAAAACTTAACACACACATTTATAGAGTTACAAATTCCCCAGCAATTTCATGAACCAGAATCCCTGGGAGTATGTAAAAGACTAAAAAGGACCAAAAAGCCTCCTTACTGAAATACTGTGTAAAAGCAGAATGTTGCCATCTTAAAACAGAAGGTATTTGCGATTATTCAGGTTGGAGTGAGCATCTGAGGTGTCCCACAATGCATCACTGCTGAATATGAAAATTATCCCTTTCTTGTCCCTGTAAGCCAAACACACCTCCAGAATCGCTGGATTGCAATAATGTGTCAATTTTAGCAGTTAAAGTGGACCCAAATTAAAAATACAAGATTTCAGAAAAAAAATCTATTTTCTAAATTATAATAATAAATAGCAGCCTTTTTTCAGCTGCATGATGACAAATATAAAATATTTTACATTTATTGGAGAAACCCCTCCCTTCCTTTCATATTGCCGGCAAATAATCCGGCAAACTGGTGGAGTAGATGGTGTTCGGCAAAGGAGGAATTGCTAATGGCTGCCACCTGTATAACCCTAGTTATGGAAAGAGAAGGGTGAAAAGCATGCACTGAAATGCTCATAGGCTTGAAGGAGTGTTTATTTATCTTTGTATGTGTCAGAGTCTGTGTGTCCAATATTTTGAAATAAAAAAAAAATGTTTGATTTGGGTCCGCTTTAATAGCTAAGCCACCATACAAGCTGTTATCACCACTTATTACTGAGTATGAAGGGCAGAGGCATAGCCAGGGTTTTCAGCACCCGAGGACAAAGACAGTTTTTTGCGCCCCCTCCCCCCCCTCCACACAAAAAAAATGTGAGTATGGTCATAATGTACAAATGCTGATTATATAGCCAGATATGCCTCCCCCCCCCCCCCATTTAGATAGCCAAATTTGCCCCCTTCCCCATTCAGATAGCCACTGTGCCCCCCTACAGTTGCCAAATGTACTCCACTTCCCACATTTAGATAGCCAGATGTGTCCCCCTCTATGTAGTCAGAAACAACAGCAGAAGAGTCACTGGCTCCAACGTTCCATTGATTCTGTCATCTGTCCTCTGCAGTGTGCCTAGCATCCTCTCCTTCAGATACTGGCTGTTACTTGACAAAGGAGGTTTGCCCTCCGAAACGTTGTATTGGAGATGTCAGTGATCTGATAATAAAGATAAAAAGAGCATAAAAGAGGATGGTGCCGGATTCATCTTTATCTATATGAGATTGGATTTGTTGGCTGTCAACTCCTGATCCAGGCACATCCCACTGCGACCATCAGCTGGAAGTGCGGACTACCTTCACTGCTTATTTTGATTCAGCTATAGGACTGCACCCAGCCATCATGACCACGCCTTCAATTGATGAGCATATTTTTTCCTATACACCGGAGGATACTGCCAGAATCGTTGCCAAAGTTACATCAGAAGTGGCGTTTCTAAACACGGTAGATGAAAAAGCCATTGCTAAACAACTGGAAAAATTGTTAAAAACACGCACTTCACTTGAACTGCATGCCTCTACATTGGCAGAATATGTTAAGGTGGGAAGGATACCCCGTGGAATACGGGCCCACGTCAGTCCATTGATGTTCCCAAATGATGTCAATTTTTGTCTCACTTGGACTAAGATTTGGAACAAGGCCTCGTTCGATTCAATGACCTTGACCATCGATCGGATTATGGAGGAAATACCGAAATTAGAGGCACAAATAGCGGAGTCCAAACGGAAACTTATGGACAACATGAGCATTGATGAATGTGGGAAATTCACTGTAGAAATGGATAATAAGATAGAATCACATAAAAAACAATTGCAAATCATCAAGAGAGACAAATTCCAAAGAGATGCTATGGACTACACATCTGGATATATATATCCATGGCAAAAACCGATGACTAGACGTAGGAAACCATGACGACCTAAGCCCTCTGGGGGACAAGGGGGCCCACCATCAGAAGGTTCATCTGATTTTTTGATATCCAATTCCCAATCATCCTCAGACCCTCCAGGAAGCGCAGACGAACGCGCAGAGGGGGCAGGCGGCACAAATATCAAAAATCGATTGAGGCAACGACCTCGGCAGCAGAAAACAATACCGAAGAACACATAACAGAGACCATAGTAGTAAATATTTCTACAGTAGATTTGACGCCGGCACAGCAGTCTCTGTTGGAGAAAGGACTCTCCTTTGCCCCTACAGCATGGCCTCAACTTGTTGACCTTGATATAGACCTCCAGAGGTTTTACCGATCAATACGGTTGAAATATTATTTTAGTGCACCCCAGGTCAACTTATTTGGACAGTCTCAGGCTATAGATGAAGAAATATTATCCTTACAGGGTACTCCTTTGAGAACTAAGAGTAGATTCAACCCACCCTCTTGTCAAATTATCGACCAGTTCATGGAAAAAACGAATAAGCAGATTGAGGCTATGCTTCGGACTGTGTCAATGGACAGAACTGTCTTTATCAAACACAACCTCACCATACATGAGAGACGAGCAATACAAGAACTTGCCAATAACCCGGCAATCACTATTAAACAAGCCGATAAAGGCGGGGCAGTAGTGATTATGGACACTATGGAATATAAAAATGAGATATATAGGTTATTGGCAGATACATCTACTTATGCTAGATTGGACCAGGATCCAACTACAGAATATCAGATGAGGATTGAGTCTATGCTGAAAAGAGCAGTAGAAGAGGGAATTATAGATGATAAATTAATGGAATATCTTATTCAACGACACCCGATTGTTCCGGTTTTTTATATCTGTCCCAAGATACATAAGAGTCTATCCCGGCCACCGGGTCGTCCCATTGTGGCCGGGATAGACTCTATTTCCTCACCTATAGCTAGATATTTAGATGTAGTACTTAGACCATTTGTGATAGCTGGTAAATCATATTTGAGAGATACTATGATGTTTATTGAGACCATTAGGAAGTTACCTGAGATTCCTGAGGGTGCACTATTGGTCACCATGGACGTTGAGAGCCTCTACACCTCCATCCCACACGATGGAGGTGTGGAGGCGGTCGAGTCCATCTTGACATGTGCTTCTGATTTTAGTCAGACTCAGGTCAAATTTTTGTGCAATCTATTACAGATGTTGTTGACATGTAATTATTTTCTCGTTGAGGACCAATTCTTTTTACAACTGAGGGGTACAGCAATGGGCTCGAATGTGGCCCCCTCCTACGCTAACATCTTCATGAATTCTTATGAGGAGACATTTGTTTATACTAATGATATATTTACACAAAATGCCATGTGTTGGCTACGATTCATAGATGATGTCTTCTGCGTTTGGAGGGGGTCACATTCGAGCCTACAACAATTTGTTGATATTTTACATTTACAATGTCCAGCGATACGCTTAACTATCCATAGTGATACGCAGAGTGTGAGCTTCCTTGACACAACGGTAGGTGTCTTTGGTGGTAGGCTAGGCACAGACCTTTATATTAAGCCTACAGACACTAATTCTACGTTGTGTTACGGGAGCTTTCACCCACTGGCTACTAAACGTTCAATCCCTATGAGTCAATTTCAGAGGGTGACAAGGATAGTGGATGATGATGATGTTAGGGAAATTAGATTAAATGAAATGCAGGATAAGTTTAGGAGAAGACAATATCCACAGGGACTGCTTACGAAGGCTAGAGAGAAAATTAAGTTATCAGTCAATAGACAGGGACGACATGGATTGGGTAGCCACGGAAGAATTCCTTTTGTGAGCCAATACAATGTATATAGTGATAAGATTGCGGGCATCATACGCAGCAACTGGAAACTATTAAGGACAGCATTTCCTCATATTGAGGAGTTTCAAAATTTACCTCTTATGTCATACAAACGGGCTCCCACGTTAAGGGATAAATTAGTTCGGGCGGACATGGGTACTCAGAAGCGGGGGGTGACTTGGTCGACCCGACCCAATGGCACCTACCCATGCCTTAATTGTGTACACTGTCATAGTGTTATTAAGGGGAGTTATATCTGTCATCCACATTTGGGGACAAGATATAATATTAGAAGCCAATTTGATTGCAACTCACGTTATGTGGTCTATGCACTTAAATGCCCATGTGGGCTTTTATACATAGGACAGACTTCACAACCTATGAAAGTAAGATTGTCAGCCCATAAAAGTACTATTCGAAATAATACAGCAGAATTATCGATACCTAATCATTTTACAGAAGCAAGACATTCAGTCAATCAGTTGCGTTTCCAGATTCTAGAACAGGTCCAGCCTTTGAGACGGGGTGGAGATAGGATTAAAAAATTATTATATAGAGAAGCAGTTTGGATACGCAGACTTGATACTTTAGAACCTAGAGGTATGAATAGAGATTATGATATGATTCCATTTATCTAAATTTACATTACTGTTTCTGTTTTTTAGATATCTGGTTGCTGTGTATGGTGCCCTTTAAGAAAGGTTTCTAAGAAAAGACAAGGAGTAGATGAGTATGATCGATACAAATATGCTTTTGCATTTAGATATGGTCATCACATTGTGTTATAGGTATGTTTACATGGGAGCGCATTGACGCCGGGCGGAGGCGTCCTCTTCGTCGCCTAGTTACAGTGGGCGGGTGGATGATGACGCATCCACCTCGCTGCACTGTGATGCGGCACGACTAGAGGGCGGAGAGTTCCGTCCTCTGGGAATCAGTCGTCTGTCAGGTCAGCTCGTTAGCCGGGCGGAGCCTGACATGATGTCACTTCTGACTGATCCCCCATTGGTCGGCGCCTGCACGTGGCGGCGGTCTGAGTCCGTCCTCGCCCTGTGCGTCATAGCCGCTCCCCCTGCTTTTTGATTGGTAGGCACAGCGCTAGTATGCTAAATAGAAGTTCCCCATTAGGTCCGCTAGGCGGACGTAAGGGGATTGGTCGCCATAGAGCAGCACACTGCACTGATTGGTCAGTTTGGGAATAAGGAGGTATATAAGAAATATTGGTGAAATTGTTCTTCAGATACTGGCTGTTACTTGACAAAGGAGGTTTGCCCTCCGAAACGTTGTATTGGAGATGTCAGTGATCTGATAATAAAGATAAAAAGAGCATAAAAGAGGATGGTGCCGGATTCATCTTTATCTATAGCATCCTCTCCTTGGTCACAGAGGAGAGATGATGTCATCTCCAGAACGTTGGAGCCAGTGATTCTTCTGGTGTTATTAATGTTTACTCACTCCTCTGCAGAGGGAGGTTAGGGGGAGAAGAGGTGGCACTTCAGGTGGCCAGCAAGCCGACTCTTACACATATGGGGGTGCAGCAGCCGCACTGAACACCCTCACAGGGCTGTGCCCGGGACATATGTTCCCCCTTGCCCACCGTTAGCTACTCCCCTGATGAAGGGGAATAGTGGCAACACGCCAAAAAAGTGAGAATTTTTCAGAAATACCATGTAGTTTTTGAAAAAATTGATTTTAAAAATGAAAAGAAAAAATGTTTTTTTAAACTCAGAAAAATGACTGTTTAAAAAAAATGTTTCCCGTTGCAAATTTAAATAGAAAATAAAAATGATTTTCCTAAAAAAAAAAAAAAAGTTCCTTTTCACTATTCTGCTTAAAGAGAATCTGTATTGTTAAAATCGCACAAAAGTAAACATACCAGTGCGTTAGGGGACATCTCCTATTACCCTCTGTCACAATTTTGCCGCTCCTCGCCGCATTAAAAGTGGTTAAAAACAGTTTTAAAAAGTTTGTTTATAAACAAACAAAATGGCCACCAAAACAGGAAGTAGGTTGATGTACAGTATGTCCACACATAGAAAATACATCCATACACAAGCAGGCTGTATACACCCTTCCTTTTGAATCTCAAGAGATCATTTGTGTGTTTCTTTCCCCCTGCAGCTATCTTCCACTGAAGTGTCAGGCTGTTTCTTCCTGCAGAGTGCAGACAGCTCTGCCTGTATGTAATTCCTCAGTATGTGAAAGCCCAGCCAGCTTAGAGGAGGATTTATCCAGCTTGTAAAAGATAAGAGAGAAGAGAGAAGCTGTCCTAATCTGAATAATACACAGGCAGTGTGCAGAGAGGGGCCTGGAGGGGGGAGATGCATCCCAGAACCACAACACTGAAGAACTTGGCAGCCTTCCAGACACAGGCTGACAAGTCTGACAAGAGAGAGATAAGTTGATTTATTACAGAGACAGTGATAGTATAAAGTGCTGCAGTAAGCCAGAACACATTAGAATAGCTTTTGGAACTTGTAGGATGATAAAAAACAGGATGCAATTTTTGTTACGGAGTCTCTTTAACATACGTAGCAATTTTGGTGATGATAGCATGTATGGGTATTTCGCTATTAACCCCAAAAATCGGCACAAAATTACATGAAAATACGAAATTACAGTTGCTGATTATGTGTACATACAAAATTAATTAGAATTTTCTCCAAAATTTCACATTACAATTTTGCATTGTAATTGTGAATTATTTACAATGCAAAATTACAATTATTAGAAATCTGTGCTCATCACTATATGTGACAGAGTAACCAATCAGCTCGCGGTGACCCAAAACCACTAGGAAAGTATAGGGGACTAAAAGAGACCAAATAGCTCTAATACTAATAAAGCTATCCTTAGTGTGGTTTGCCTTCTTAACCACTTAAGGACCCCGGGCGTAACCCCCCTCCCCCCCACAAACGCTACTGTGCGTGGATCGGGGGGAGGGCCCTAGAGCTGCGCAGCCGCACTAACGTGTATGTGGACTGCGCAGCCGCGGCCAGCTCCGGCGGCCATCTTAGGAGAGGAAGGGGAGCCCGACCCCGTCTGTGGGGTCGGGAGCAGCATGGGGGGCTATCACACTGCGGGGACCCAGCGGAACTGCACGGAGGGCACGGATGGCGTCCTCCGTGCATTTAAAAGTGATTAAGGTACTTCTCTTTTTTTACCTATTTGGGCTCGTAAGTCCTTTAAGGGCTCGCTGCAGGGCCGTACAACTCAGCACACAAGTGATTCCCCCCCGCCTTCAGCCCATCAACAGAGCTCCCTGTTGCTGGGCTCTGATTGCTGCTGGGGTGTGTGTTTATTTTTTTATAAATATTTATGGGTTTTTTTCAATAGCTTTACAATTTATTGATTTATTTTCCCTACCCTCCCTCCCTAGGTAACCGCAGCCACTCCACTATGTGTGTAAACTGTTTTCCTATTTCATTTGTTGGAGTCATGCAGGAGCTGGCAGGCACAGTTCAAGGTATAGCAACGTTCTTTATACTCTTCCCATTCACCTACTGCTTAGGCAATTGTGTCAGCACTATGCTGCGTTATCACAATCTATAATCCCTCGGCTTGATAGTTCAGCCTAAGTTTTTGTTTTTTTATGTTTGTTTGTTTTTTTCAAAAGAAAGTATAATTGTTTTATGCTTTCATTTCATAGCATTCTGACCTCGCCCAACTCATCTTTTCTCATCCAGTGTCTGTAAACAATACCAGAACATTTTCAAACATAAGAGAACCGTGTAGCTATCATAAAATGGTCAAGTATCAATTATACTTTAGATTTCCACACAGCATTGAAATATCTCCACCTTATGAACAGATTGCCATGCAGAAAAAAAAAAAAACTTTCTCTAACCAATTACAATATTTATTCCAATATTTATTCCAAGGTTGTCAAGCAATTTTCATAGCTTTTGCATCAAAACATTTTCTTGAAGGATAAGCTTGACAAAATAACTAGTCGAATGCTAATTAGGGCCTGAGCACACCAGGCCCCGTTCACCCTGGCATTAAAATTGGTCCATTTAGTGTAGCTAAATCAGGGTTGTCAAACTGGTCCTTCGAGGGCCGAGGTCCTCACACATTTTTGGCACAGCTCAAATTCATTGATGGGTCAGAATCAGTAAAGGTGTGGTCCATCAGGTAGAACACATTCCTCTCTTTCTCAGTCCCTCCTAAACACTGGCATGTATCTGGCCCTCCAGGCCTGGAGTTCAACGCATGTGGACTAAATGGACCAGATCCTAACGGAGGTGAATGGATCCTATGTTAATCAATAGAATCGGTTTAGATTGCTCCATTAAAATTGATCCGTTCGGCACTTTCCACCAAACAGACTGCAAGTTTGGGGAGACTGTGATAAATCCGGAGCGACAGGTGTGTCGCATTGATCGTGCGCTAAAGGAATGGAAGGTCCCAGATGAAAAACCAATGCCTTTTAAAAAACGGTCTATCCTATGGATCAGTTTTTTCATGGATAAGTTTTCTATCCATGTAATGTGAACTGAGCCTAACCAACATCTGTACACTTCTGTCCCCTTTTTTCTATATAACATTGATGGCGCTTCAGTGTGCTTGGGCCCTAAATAACAGAGTTATGTAGAGCTTTAAAATAAATTGTCAAGAAATAGTTAAAAACAATAATCTTTGTATTCATTAAAGACTTACAATCATGCCTGGATTTACCTTTCAGGAACTTATAAGCACAGATGCCCTGGCACCTTAGGCTTCACCCTCCATATACCTACAACCCTCCACTGAAACATACCGTAAATGTGCTGGCTGTCCCCGCTGTCACTTCTCCCCTACTTCCCTTCCTATCACAGGTAGCTACAGGTGCCCCTATGTATTAGATAGCCAGAAGTACCCTCAATATTAACCACTTCAGCCTTCAGTCGGTTTTTACCTTATGCATCCAAGCAATTTTCACCTCCCATTCATTCGCCAATAACTTTATCACTAATTGTCACAATTAATTGTTCTATATCTTGTTTTTCCTGCCACCAATTAGGCCTTCTTTGGGTGGTACATTTTGATAAGAATTATTTTTTTTCTAAATGCATTTTAACAGGAATATTCATTATTTCTCAGTTTTCAATACAATACCATAATTAAAACCTATGTATTTTATTTGCCCATTTACCCCGGTTATAACACCATTTAAATTATGCCCCTATCAAAAATGTATGGTGCCACACATGCCAAGTGCCATGTGCCACCTGCCATGTGCAAAGTGCCACATGCAAAGTGCCACGTGCCAAGTGCCACATTACATGTGCCAAGTTCCAAGGGCCATGTGCCGAGTGACAGTCAGACAGCAGAGGAGAAGACACTAACTGTCACACTGGCACTGCTCAGCAGCACAGCAGTTCTGTAGTAAGCTAACACAGTAGTACTACTACTCTAACAACTACTAGCAATGACTGCAGTACTACAGTACTAACTACACAATAACACAGTAATCCTATTCCCTAATCCCTAACCTATACTGTAGCTAGCTAAGGCTAATAGCTGGCCAGCAAGCAACAGCTGGCCTGGTCTGTGCACAGTACACACAAAGACACATAGCAGCTGCCTGCAGCAGCCATGCAGCACACACTCTGACTGTCACACAATGAAATCAAGCTAATTAACAATACAACAATAGTGTAGTGATAGTGAAGGGTTTAATCACCGAACAGCTTTAGGTTTATCACTGTATACAGGACTTGCTAGGCCAGCAGCACTGGAGCATGTCTCTCAGTGAGCATTCACAAGCAATGACGAGATTTCTCATCATGACAGCCCTCCTTATTATACAGGGGGGGGGGGGGGCTGGCTAGGGTTCCTTTCTGTGATTGGGTGCTAGGACTTAGGCTGGGAGCCCTCTGATTGGCTCAATGAGGTCAGGTGGGGCTGGCCAGTGTTCCCCTCTGTGATTGGTTGCTAGGACTTTTGCTGGGAGCCCTCTGATTGGCTCAATGACGTCCTGGACATCATCTACTTAGTTACAGTATCTCAATAGTCGGATATCCGCCGGATAACCGCGGATATCCGGATTGCCAGCCAACTATCCGCAGATAGACATTCGGATTTAGGCCCAGGTATCTGGAATCCGAATCCGGTCGGATAGCTGAAAAAAGGTCGGATATCCGGGTTACCCACTTATCCAGAATCCGGATGAGCAACACTGCAGAGGAGCACAGGGAGGAGCTGTGTCTGGGCTCCTCCTCCATGCTGGGCATGGGGGGGGGGGGTTGATGTTGTCTGAATGTAGGATGAGAGGGCCCCTAAAAGTGGGCCCCATGATGCATAGTTACACCCCTGCTTGTGTCACTGTGCCTACCAAATACAAGACAAATGGTGGTTCACTCAGTAAAGCTATGCATGTAAGAGATCACAGGGTAGTACAAACACTTTTTCAGGCAATAAGGAAGTCACTGTGTTTAAGTCTATCTCTGCAGTGGGTGCCTCTGGAGTTATGCACAGTAATCTTCTCATTGCCTGAAGAAACTGGCACTGCTTGCTAAATGTGTCACTAAGTGGAGTGTACTACAATAACGTTTGTGTTTTTTTTTTTCTTCAAATAGACCACTTGTGCAACATCTCTTGGGATGTAAGTGTACCATTACCTCTCATTTTAAACAGTTTTTAGTGTATTTTATTCTTTTGCTGTGTCTGTTCATCCAACTTCTTTTGCAGCCCTACCTAATGTGTCGTTCCCCTCTCCCCTTAAATTGTAAGGGGCCCCAAGTGTATCCTTCTTGATCATGCACCTTCATCAGTAGCACCTTTCCCATGGACTGATTTGTATTTGAATTGCTGGACCTCTGTTACCAGCTCCCAAAGCTCATGATCGTGTTCCTTTTACCCTGTCTGCCTGTATAAATGTTATGCTACGTTATGTTTGAAACCCCTTTTTTAACATTGTTTGTATCCCTATTTATTGTCCAGTGCTGCTAAAAGACCACTATTGCAAAATACAGTAGGTAGTTAAAATCTAACAGAACCAATAGGTTTTGGGCTAGTCCATCTCCACATGGGGGGATTCTCAGGATTTTCTTTGTTTTCAACAGCATTTCCTGAACAGTAGTTGCAAAGTCTAACTGACAAAATAGTGTCTAAATGATTAGGGGGGCTGGCTGGTATCTTACTATTTCGGCAGTTAGACTGCTGTTCAGGAAATGCTGTTGAAAACAAAGAAAACCTTGAGAATCCCCCATGAGAAGATGGACTGGCCCAAAACCTGTCGGTTCTGTCAGCTTTTGACTGCCTACTTTTTTTGCAATAGTGGTCCTTTAATGTGTTGGCTTTATATAAATCAATACATAATTGTCTGCTCTTTGTTGGAGGGGTTTACCCTTTTCTTCTAGATACTGCAGATAGCAACTTCTTAAAGGATAGCTGAGGTGAAGTACTTTTTTCAAACCGTGGGTGCAGGCATTCATGGGCAACAGTCCTCATACCCACCATTGCTTCATAAATAGTGCCATACACCCCGCCAGGTCGGCTAAGTTGTGCAGTACTGCTAAAGCTCTGGCCTGGCGGCGCAAGTCCTTGGTCGTGCTTCAGTGGCTGGAAGCTCTCCCTGCATGTGTACTATTAGTCAGGATGTAGTGTGCATGTGCAGAATGGTCCCAGTCATGGTAGAGCAATTAAGGATGTACTCCACCTGGCCAGTGCTTGCGTAGTATGCACAACCTGGCTGACTTGGCTGGACATACAGCGGTATTTATGAGGCAATGGAGGGGGGCAGAGGCGAACAGGAGGTGGGGGCAGGGCATGAAGGCTGCTGCCTATACATGCCTGCTGCCTAGACATGCCTGCTCCCTCCGTTTGAAGAAATTCCTGTGCCTCGGGTATCCTTTAAAACAAATGGGGTCAGGTTTATTCTCCCCACCTGTCTTCATAGTGGAAGAGTATCATTTCATTGTTTGATTAATACTAAAACCACTTTAAAGTGAACCAGAGACAAAGTACCCTCATGTATTTTACCATATATATCAGTGGGAACATTAGAGAAAACACCTACCCTGCTCTCTGATTCATCCTTCACTGCTCAGCCTTCTTGTTATCAGCCCTGATAAAATCCCTGACTGAGCATTCAGTCTGGCTTTGCTCATGAATCATTATATCTGAGTCTGTCTTCTCCGATGTCTTTTCAAGCCCAAGCCTTCCCGCTTCTGGCTCTGCTATAATGACTCAGCTATAAAGATTCCTGAGCAAAGCCAGACTGAATGTTCAGTTGGGGATTTTATTAGGGCTGATAACAAGCAAGCTGAACAGTGAAGGATGAAGCAGAGAGCAGGGTGGGTGTTTTCTCTAATGTTCCCACTTATATATATGATAAAATACACAAGGGGGCTTTGTCTCTGGTTCACTTTAAGCCAATACATATTAAACCATTTGTGGAAACAAGTTTCCTTCACAACTTCCTATTTCACTGGACCTGTGCCATTCATGAACTTGCATATGCACAGTGGAGAAGCACTTGTTGCAATCATGGGTACTTACAGAAAAGCTGATTAAAACCGTATTTACCAACATATACGACGACTGGGAGTATAAGACGGGCCCCAACTTTTCCAGTTAAAATATACATTTTGGGATATACTCACCGTATAAGACAACCCCTCTTGACTGTTGGACATTTGTATACTGTACTGTATGTACTGGTGATATACTGTTTAAACAGGTACAGATACTGGTGTTGTACTGTATGTGGTACCCAGTATACAACAACCAACCAATCACGGCAAGCAATGTACCTTACCGGCGCTTGGTTGGTTGTACTATACAAAGCCTGCTTGGATTGGTCAGCTATCCTTGTCTCCAAGACTATCAGAGTGGTGGCGCAAACATGCCTCTTTCACCCGTCTGGCCCACCCTTCTATACTATTACCTCCTTCTCTGCCTCTCTGATCTCACACATGCACGCCTTTGCCGCTTCACTGCAGTCCTCAGGAGCGAGATCTGAGAGGCAGAGAAGGCGGTATTGCTAATAGGATACAAGGGCGGGCCAGAGGCGTAAAAGAGGCGTGATTCTCTGGGCACAGCTGCATGATAACAAATATAAAATATGTTACATTTATTGGAGGAACCCCTTCCTTCTTTTCAGATTGCCGGGACAGAATCCGGCAGACTGGTGGAGGAGTTAAAAAACAAAACACAGGCTGCTACTGATGATGTCACAGGGGAGGTGATCTCAGCTTGTGTAACATTTCACATAGCCGACGCCCCTGTGAGGGAGGGTAGCTGATGACAAACACACCCATGATCTAAAACCTCCTACTAAGCTCAGAAGTAATGGCTGACACCTGTATAAACCTAGTTATGAAAAGAGAAGGGTGAAAAGCATGCACTGAAATGCTCATAGGCTTGAAGGAGTGTTTATTTATCTTTCTATGTGTCAGAGTGGTGCAGCTGAATATTTTGAATTAAAAAAATGTTTGGTTTGGGTCCGCTTTAATTACATCTAGTTGGTTAGTTTAAAATACCTTTTTCAGTTCAGGTTTGTTTTAATTACATGTCTGGAAAAAAGGGTTGTGTAAAAATGACTAACGTATAAACAATGTTCAAAGTTTTTCCTTTCTCCTACTTTTAATGGGCCGATTCACTCAGCATGTGGCCAGCGTATTATTGATCCGGGCCACTCCTTATGTAAACACATCTCATATTCAAGTGAGAATATCTGTTTTTTTTTCCTTTACATCAAGAAGAAGAAGGTTTAGCCCAAGGATATCATTAAAACTGTTTTTCCGCTCTCTTTCTGCTACATGAGAAAATACACCCCACATATGTTTCTTCTATGAAGCAATTGTGTTGCCTTTATTGTATCCTATTTGTGCTGAAAATGCTGTGCTGTAAATTAAACAAGAGATAACTAGAAGACTGGGAAAGGAGAAACAGATGTAAAAAGGAGATTCTGCGGTTGCTGCTCCATTTCTGCAGCTGCATGTTCGCCACCTGGTGGCCATAGAAAACACTGCCCAGACAGGCTTTGATATATTCCAAACTTGATTTAGTTTTAATGAATTGATCACGTCTAGCTTACAATGTATGTTTTAAGACATAAATGAAGTAAATTAAGCCTTTTATGCCCTTATCAGTGGCTGCCATAACCTATGAGGGTTTTAATTCAATGAATCAAACTTGTTAGACCAAGTGCCTGTATGTCACGCTGCATAATTAATGGGACGATCATGATTGTCAGCTGTATATAGATAGACTAGATTTTTTATCATGTATGTCAGTGTGCTATGTACCAAATAATACAGAGGAAATTTAAGGATTTGTGTGCTTCTATGCTAAATCAATCTCAGATTGCCCCTACCCATAATGCAGTTATACGGGGGGTCTGATTCAATTACTTTTATAGTGAATTACATTTATTATGAATTTTCTCTTCTTATTAGTGATGAGGGAAAATGCCGATATTCTTTTTGCACTCATTTTTGCAAAAATAATGTAAAATTTTACTTTCGAGCGAAAAGCCATGGAAAATCGTTTTGCGATAAGTTTGCGATTTTTTTTGTACATTTTTTGAAAAATTTCACGGTAAAATAAACAAGTTTTACAAATGTTCATGGTAACAATAAAGGTTTTTCACGTTTTCTGTGATTTTTTTTACATCGGAACGGAAAAAGGGGTTTTCTTTCATTTCAGATACAATGTAACAATACAATTCTCAAAATTGAAAATAGTATTTTCATAGTCACGCATGGCTCAAAGAATTCATAAGGAACAAGACATCTCACTAATATTATAAATGCAAAAGTTTAAATGTTTGGATGTTTGTTACTCAAGCATGCAACAATGGCTTAAAGGACAACTGAAGTGAGAGGGATATGAAGGCTGACATATTTATTTCCTTTTAAGCAATACCAGTTGTCTGGCTATCCTGCTGATCCTCTGCCTCTAATACTTTTAGCCATAGAACCTGAACAAGCATGCAGCAGATCAGCTGTTTCTGACTTTATTGTCAGATCTGACAAGATTATATGCATGCTTGTTCCGGGTATGATTCAGTCACTACTACAGCCAAATAGACCAGCAGCACTGCCAGGCAACTGGTATTGTTTGAAAGGAAATAAGTATGGCAACCTCCATTTACCTCTCACTTCAGTTGCCCTTAAATGGATTTGAATGAAATTTGGCACAAACATAGTGCATTACCTGGAATAACACATAGGATACTTTTTATCTCCATAACCAAAAAGTGGGCAGGGACAAATACAAATTTCACTGGGAAAATGTAAACAGCAGCCATTCTTACACTGTTAATGGTAGGGTTCTCAAACTTTGCAGAGTTGATCACTGGGTGACTGGGATTAATATTCAGAAAAGTGGGTGGAGCCTACAAAAGCCAATCAAAATTCACCTATTAAGTTTCAAGGGGAATATTTCATTGCTGCCTTTCTTGCGCTGTTAATGGCACAAGACTCAAACCTAGTACAGTTGGTCATTGGGTGACTGGGGTTCAACTTCAATGAAAACTATTGATGAAAAAGACCGCAAAGCTCACAAACTAGGTCATTGAGTAATTGAGTAATTGTGTGTTAGGGTTAGAAAAAGTGGGCACAGCCAACACCAGCAAAATACATACCCGGGCAACGCCGGGTCATCAGCAAGTAGTTTTATAATTCCAAGCAAACTGGTCCCTTCTATCATCATCCGTTTTCCTTCATAAACCAACTATCACAAACAAATTGTTAAATTTTAAAATGCATGTGTATGCATACGTACAAAATGTACATTTGCTCCAGAGTAAAAAGCATTATAGATTTATTTTTTTGTTGCTTTCGCTTACAGTAAGGATTTTAACCAGTTCACCCCCAAGGGTTTTTATCTTAACGGACCAGAGCAATTTTCAGTTGTCAGCGCTCCTCCCTTTTATTCCCTAATAACTTTATTACTACTTATCACAAGAAAGTGATCTATACCTCGTTTTTTTCGCCACCAATTAGGCTTTCTGTGGATAGTACATTTTGCTAAGAATTTTTTTATTCTAAATGCATTTTAATGAGAAAAACAGAAAAAAAAGAAAAAAAATCATTATTTCTCAGTGTTCAGCCATTATAGTTTTAAAGTTAAACATTCTCCTGTGGATAAAACAAACACGTTTTATTTGCCCAGTGGTCCCGATAATTAAACCATTTAAATTATGTCCCTACCACAATGTATGGCGACAGTATATTATTTTGAAATATAAGTGGTTATTTTTCTGTTTGTTCTGGCCATAATTACAACAAGCCCCTATGTAATAAATTAAAATAAATTTCCCCCCCATAAAATATAGAATAAAAAAAGCTGAGTCCCTAAGGCAACTATTTATTTATTTTTTTTAAGCTGATTTTTTTTTTACAAGTGTTTTTTTGGGGGGGAAGGGTTGGAAGTGTAATTTTATTAATGATGTGTATATACTTGAAAATGTATGTATTTTGTAGGTGTAATATACTTTTTGGCCACAAGATGGCGCTAGTGAACACTCATAGGACGTGTTCACTTTTTTTTTTTTTTTACACTTTATTAAACTGTTACATTTCCTGTTTATGTGAATGGACGTAGCCGCTGTTCGCGGTCACGTCCATTCACTCCAGGCACTGCGATTGGGTAGAGGACCGTTCGGTCTTCTTCCCCAATCACCCAGCTCGGGATCCCGACGGTAATGGCGGCGGTAGCGGCGCGCACACGGCGGTAGCAGCGGCGGGAATGCGCGACGTATTAAAACGTCATGTTGTCGTTAATAGCGGTAAGCATGACGTTTTAATACGATAGGTTGTCAGTAAATGGTTAAATCTGACAGAACTGACAGTTTGTGGACTAGTCTATTTCCTTATTGGTGATTCTAAGAGTTTTGCAATAAGTTTGTGACAAGCATGCCGCGGATCAGGTTCTCTGACTCAGCTGACTCAGGTTTTACTGGATTAGCCATATGCTTGTTCCAGGGTTTTGACACCACTACTACAGGGCTGCCATTGTTTACGAGGAAATAAATATGGCAGCCTCCATGTCCCTTTCACCTCAGGTTCCCTTTAAATGCATGGATCACAGACAGCACATCTGCAACAAGCACGTAACCAAGCAGTCAATGGCAGAGGATCAGCCAATCAAGTAGTTTTATTTAAAAAAAAGAGAGAATAAAGATGGCAGCTTCCGTATCTCTCACTACAGTTTTACTTTAAGAAGTACAGAAAGCAAAAAACAAAAACAAATGTTTATTTTACAGTGAAAGAATGCAGGATTTAAAAGCTGTTTAATAAACATGAATTGTTTTATTTGCGTAAGCTTAGCATCCTTTTTGAATACAATTTGTAAACAGAATTAACCAGAGAACCTGCTTAGAATGCACTTGATCTTGCTAAAGTAATTAAACAACTTGTGAAGAAACTTAAACACAGCAGCTGTGAGATATCAGCTTCAACTGCAAGTTACAAAGTTACCTAGAGGTAAAAAAAAAGAAAGAAAAAAAAAAAGAAAAAAAGAAAAATGTTAGCTTCAATTGATTCAACTGAACACTTTTTTGTGTTTTACAAGCTGTTTCATCAAAAGGCTTACTTATTCAGATCTAATAACTGCAAGAGATACACAGACTCATGCAGTTAGTCAACTCCCTTTAGCCAACGGTCTCCAGAGTTTTTTGTCTAATTTAGGGGCCATGTACACTTGTGATTGCAATGTTTGCATGCAATTTCTTTCAGGCACAATTTTTTTTTTTTGTAGCTTTAGTTGATTTTTTTTTCTGATTTGATGGTTTATTTATTCATATGCAGGGGTGTTTGGATACCCCTTTTCGAAATCAGAATTGATCCGGATCCGGATACCCAGATATCCAGATCCGGATCAGATATCCAGATCCGAACTTTTGGGTATCCAAATAGAATCGGATATCCAGCCCCAGTATCCAGGATATCCGGATAGGGAAACCAGAAGTGGCCTTTAAATTGCTTTTAAAAGTTTTTAAGGGTAAACGAGGCATGTGGGGACACAAATTGATGATGTGGGGACTTAAAATCCCTCCCCCAAAAAATGACTGTCAATTAACATCAGGACTAGGTTCCAGACAGCGGTCGTGCAGCCCGCAATGGGCCTGATTCACAAAGCGGTGCAAACTTTTTGGCGGACTTTTGCGCGCGCAATTTGCCGCGATTCGCGGACTTTTGCGCGCGCAATTTACCGTGATTCGCGCGAATCGTGGCAAATTGCGCGTGCAAAAGTCCGCGATCGCGCGAATCGCGGCAAATTGCGCGCGCAAAAGTCTGCGAAAAAGTTTGCACCGCTTTGTGAATCAGGCCCATTGTGTCCAAAGTCAAACCGCACAACTGGGACATGACTGTTTTCAGCCCAGACACCTCGAAAAATTATGCAGCAATTGTGTTTTGGGTTAAATATAGGTGGTGTCAGCACAGCAGCAGTGGCCTGTGGCACCCTGGCAGTGTGAGCACTGCAGCACAGGCAGCAGGAGCAGGGCAATGCAGCAGCAGCAGGTGTAACCATGCCAGGAGCATGCCGGACGTGGCACTTGGCAGTGGCATATTGCACTTGGCACTTTGCACGTGGCACTTTGCACTTTGCATGTGGCACTTTGCACTTGGCACGTGGCACTTTGCACATGGCACTTTGCACGTGGCACTTTGCACTTGGCACATGGCACGTGTCACATGGCATGTGCAAAGTGTCACGTACAAAGTGCCACATGCCAGGTGCAAAGTGCCATGTGCCAAGTGCCCAGTGCAAAGTGCCACGTGCAAAGTGCCAAGTGCAAAGTTCCAAGTGCAAAGTGCCACGTGCAAAGTACCACGTGCAAAGTGCCACGTGCACAGTGCCACGTGCAAAGTGCCACGTGCAAAATGCAAATTGCCATGTGCAAAATGCCACATGCAAAGTGCCACGTGCCGAATGACAGTCAGACAGCAGAGGAGAAGACACTAGTGCACACTAACTGTCACACTGGCACTGCTTACAGCACAGCAGTTCTGTAGTAAGCTAACACAGTAGTACTACTGCTCAAACAACTACTAGCACTGACTGCAGTACTACAGTACTAACTACACAATAACACAGTAATCCTATTACCTAACCTAACCTATACTGTAGCTAAGGCTAGCTGGCCAGCAGGCAGCAGCTGACCAGGTCTGTGCACAGCACACACAGACACATAGCAGCTGCAGCAGGCCTTCAGCACACACTCTGACTTTCACTCACTGAATGAAATCAAGCTAGCTGCTACCTAATTAACAATATAATAGTGCAGTGATAGTGAAGGGGTTAATCACTGAACAGCTTTAGGTTTATCACTGTATACAGCACTTTCTAAACCAGCAGCACTGGAGCATGTCTCTCAGTGAGCATTCACAAGCAAGGACAATATTTCTCATCATGGCAGCCCTCCTTATTATACAGGGGGGGCTGGCCAGGGTTCCTTTCTGTGATTGGGTGCCAGGGTTTAGGCTGGGAGCCCTCTGATTGGCTCAATGAGGTCAGGTGGGGCTGGCCAGGGTTCCCTTCTGTGATTGGTTGCTAGGGCTTCTGCTGGGAGCCCTCTGATAGGCTCAATGATGTCATCTCCTTAGTTACAGTATTCAGATTTGGATATCCACCAGATATTCGCGGATATCCGGGTATGTGACCAAATATCCGTGGATTGCTATCTGGATTTGCACAGAAATCCGGAATCCGAATCCGAATCGGATAGCCGGAAAATGGTCAGATATCCGGATTACCCAGATATCCGGAATCCGGATAAGCATAACTGTTCATGTGCAAATCTCAATTTTGGGTTTTTTTGGGGGTGGATGAATACCAATTTCTATTGATTTGCATCGAAACATGGATTGAGCATCGCTCATGAAAAAAGCACAGGCGGCACCTTTATACTGTCCTATACTGCTGATCCATAGACGCGTGCGACTTTCTCGGGGTTTTATGCAATTTTTTATGCTGTTTTTACTATGAAAACTCTATATACCTGTATTAAACGGTTTACACTTAGAGTTGCTGTTTGTTTGCTTTTTATGATGTTTACTGATATCCATTTGTGAGATGAATCATTGCTGAATTGGTGGATGCTGGATTGACTGTTGCTTCCTGATGTCCTACCAAAGCCTTGATACAACCTTATAATGTGGGTCGTCACCACCTGGTAAGCCTCTTTCCTTTTTCTGATTATCCATGATTGCAAAGCTGTGCCGTGACCCCGATATTTATTGTAGTGGAGATTTGCCTGCTCTTGTTGTTTGTTAAAGACTCGTCTTCTGTTTTTGGATTAAGTGCTGATTCTGTATAATTTACCTTTAATTTCTACTACATTCTCCCCCAAAGGGCAGTTGCCTCTTTTTAAAGAATGGACCAATAAAAGTATCCTAAAAAAGGGGGGGGGCCACCTATCCAATCCTGGCACAAAATAACTTTATGTGTGGTGTGAGGAATGCTTGGACAAAAGCTGGTTGAATATTAAATAAACTGAGCAGCTACTGTATATGTATTTTGCATTTACCTAATATTTAACTACCACCTTATGGCCATTAACCTCCTTGCCGGTTATCCCGAGCTCAGCTTGGGGTAACCTGCCGCTGAGGATTCATCAGGCCCTGCTGGGTCGATTTGCATAATTTTATTTTATACACGCAGCTAGCACTTTGCTAGCTGCGTGTCACTTACGATCGCCACCACTCCACGCTGATTCGCCGCTACCCGCCGCATCAGAGGGTGCCCCCCCCGAGACCCGTGCACTGCCTGGCCAATCAGTGCCAGGCAGCGCTGAGGGGTGGATCGGGACTCCCTCTGATGTCACGACGTCGATGACGTCAGTGACGTCATCACGCCCGTTGGTATGGCGACGGGGGAAGCCCGCATGGAAATCCCGTTCAGAACGGGATTTCCAGATGGGCATTTGTGCCGGCGGCGATCGGCGCATACGGGGGGACGCCGCAGAAAGGGGGGAAGCATGTAGCTAGCGCTAGGCTAGCTACATGCTAAAAAATAAATAAAAACACCCTCCCTGCCGTGCACAGCACATTTTTAGAACGGCAGGGAGGTTAACCACTTTTGCACATGATTTAATCCTAAAATGTACTAGTCCATTACCTATCATTGTTGTAGATCAGATTTGAGTGTTTATCTCACTAATATTATAAATGTGAAAGTTTGGATGTTTGTTATTCAATCAGGCAACAATGGCTGAACGGATTTGAATGAAATTTGGCACACACATAGTACATTACCTGGAATAAAATATAGGATACTTATTATCCCCATAACCAAAAATTGGGCGGAGACAAATACAAATTTCACTGGGAAAATGTAAACGGCAACCATTCTTACACTGTTAATGGTAGGGTTCTCAAACTTTGTACATTTGGTTACTGTGTTACTTGGATTAATATTCATAAAAGTGGGTGGAGTCTACAAAAGTCAATCAAAATTCACCTATTACTTTTCAAGGGTAATATTTAATTGCTGCAATTCTTGCACTTTTATTGGCACAAGCCTTAAACCTGGTACAGTTGGTCATTGGGTGACTGGGGTTCAAATTCAGAAAAGGGGGTGGAGCCACAGACAGCCAATCAGATTTTTTTCATTTCAATGCAAATTATTTATGTCAAAGACTGCAAAGCTCACAAACTAGGTAATTTAGAAATTGTATGTTAGGGTTAGAAAAAGTGGGTGCAGCCAAAATCAGCCAAATACATACCCAGGCAATGCCGGGCCATCAGCTAGTATTTCATATTCATAAATTGTCTTTTTGTTTGATAAGGTGGCCCATTGATGCCAAACCTTTTTATTTTGTTATATGTACTTATGCGGGTAGGCCAGTCAACAATTAGCTATACACTCCAGTGCCCTATTTAATTCTTTTGTTACCAATAAAAGTATCCCGTCTTCAAAATGTCTTGGACTTAGATAAAAGACTTCTACGCTTATCAGAGATGTCCCTTCATTTTAATTTATCCCCCTCACAACTCGTCTCTTACCTTCAGCTCAAAAAATTACTAGCTAATACCATAGGAATTAACAATAGACTCCAGCTTCCTCAGTCCTTCAATCCCCTACCCCTCCAAAACTCCTCTAGTGCAACTACAATATCCTACACCTACTTACCACACCTAGGGCCATATGCAATTCGCTTTTTCACCTGACTTTTCTCCCAGGAGATAATTTTTCATCTTCGATTAAAATAACTTTTCAGTACTTTTCAACTAAAAAAAGTACCAAAAAGTAGGTGAAAAGGTACTATCAAAATTATTTTGAGTATTTTCTTGTTTTCTGGTGGCTTAAAAGGCATTTTATTGACAAGTTTAAAAATATCACCTAGGAGAAAATTCAGGTGAAAAAGTGAATTGCATATGGCCTCTAAAGTGAAAATATCCCAGCTTGTTTTTTTTTACCTCGTAGGTACTCTCAATTATAATGTAGACTTCACTAGATATCAACTTCCCCAAGCAAGAGCTAACTGACGTATGGAGAGCTTAGGTAGGAATGGGCAGACATTGTGACACAGTAAACTCACTTTCACATGTACTAACATACACAATATTTCATACGAAAAAAATCTGAATTTGATCTCCTCTAGAATAGAAGGGACATATATGTTTGTTTGATTTGTTTTTTTCAAGAGAAAGGCCATTTTTCTAGGGGCGTAAATTGGGGGCAGGCCACTGCCAGCACCCAAATTTCTGTGATTCCCCCCTGCAAAGCTATAGACATAATAACGTTATGGTCTACGGCAGTGCTGGCTTGAACCCAGCGCTGAAATCACCTGACTTGCTCCAGGGGAAGATTAGGTTTTTACACTATCTGTTGACAAAAAAATCAGGGATTTTATCAAATCATTTTGAACTTGACACTGAAATGGATAATTCTTTGAGGAACTACTTGCTCAAATAAGGAAAACAAATCATGAGGATAAGTTACTAGGAGAGAACCGTAACATGTACAGTATTTTCCTCACAAGTCAGCAATCAGCATCAATATAACAGAAACCCATAATAGTAACCACTTATCACAACCGCTGAAAAACATAGTGAGTGAACCAGGGGCGTAACTAGAAATCACTGGATGGGCCCCAACAAAACCGCAGAGAGGCTGGGGGTAGAACGGCACTGTACACAAGACCATGTTGAACACTGAATAGGGACTGTCTACAAATCTTTGTCTGCTAAACTTTGTAGGATTCCTTATTAGTGGCTGAGCAGATGCAGTCATTATAAAAATTGTGCAGAGTGCAGAACATTTTTTTCTCTCCTTGTTCTTAGTTGTCAGTCTCTCAGGACAGGGCCCCCTGTGGCTTCTGGGCCCCCCTGCAGCTGTATCCCTTGCAGGGTCTATTGTTATGCCCCTGGAGTGAACATCAACTCCTAAATACATGAGAAAATAATAACTGCTCAGTTAAAAAAATGTACATAGAATATTTATGTAGGTCCATAGAACAAACATAAGATTGAACTATTTTCCTGAGTAAGCCTTTATATTATTGAGTACAACATGTATAACCAGGTTTAATAAAGTCTTTAACTTCTTGCTGACCGCTCCACGCTAATTGGGGTTAAAGCGGCGGCAGCTCCAGGACCGCTCCATTGGTGTGAACGGTCTTGTATGGGGCTAGCGGAGAACACGTACCCCGATGCTCTGCCTTCAGTCTCCCAGCAACGATCCCCGTTAGACTGTTAGATGGCGAAATTGTCTAATATACCTGTACAGCGCTGCAATGTAAGGCAGTGCTGTACTGGGAACACGGCTGTACCCTCTGTAGTGCAGGAAGTGATCAGCTGACATAGGCTGAAGCCTAAGACAGGCAATCACGCTGATTGGCTGGTGGGGGAGGGAGGGAGGGACGGGAACAAAATGAAATAAAAAAACACTAACTTTTAATAGAAAAAAATAATAAAATAAAAATTTGAAAAAAAAATAAACGTTAGGGAAGCGATCAGACCCCACTAACAGAGAGCTCTGTGGTGTGGAGAAAAGGTGGTGGGGGGGGGGGGGGGGGGAAATAACTTGTGTGCTGAGTTGTGTGGCCTTGCAGCGAGGCCTTAAAGCTGCAGTGGCGCCATTTAGGAAAAAATGGCCTGGTCTTTAGGGGGGTTTAACACCGCAGTCCTCAAGTGGTTAATTGGGCTTTAGAAGAATATATTAATGTACTGTACTTATGCTACATTTATACTGTGAAGAGTCTTATTAACAGATCCAAAGATAGTTCTAGATTTATCACATGCTTTAGCGTAATATTTCTCAGACAATATCTCATCAGTTTCATCTATTTCTACATGATGGGAAGTCAACACAGCAATAATCAACAGAGTCTTTGTATTTATGGCAACAGCTCAGAGAAAAGCAAACAATAATAGGCCCAAACACTTACAAGATGAAATAGCCACTCAAGAGTTAAACCATAAAGAAAGAAAGTCTACCGCCACTTTAATTTGAATAAGGAGCAAGAAATTCATATAATCTTCTAGACTTAAAGGGAATCTGAAGTGAAAATACATTTATGATATAAAGATTTGTATGTGTAGTACAGCTAAGAAATAAAACATCAGCAGCAGAGATATGAGTCTAATATTGTTTCCAGTAGAGGAAGAGTTAAGAAACTCCAATTGTTATCTATGCAAAAGAGCCATTGATCTCTTTGACTTTCAAAGTCTCAGAGAGCAGCGTCTTCTGAAGCTAATTATCTCAACTGTCTGTCACTGTATTTTGGGTTTTTTTGTCCTGCAGAGAACAGTTCAAAAGTTCACTAGCCTGCGCTGTGAAATCATTTAAAATGCTGTGTGTAAACTGCAAATATTAGAGAATGATGCAATGTTGTAAAAAAAACTATATAACTGAAAATAAAAATATGAGACTATTTTCTTTGCTACTAATGCTCTATTAATTATCTGTATACTACACAACCAATTCATTATATCATATTTATTTATTTTTTGCTTCAGTGTCACTTTAACCTTTTGGGGACCGCCTGTATTAGATCCTACGCCGCACTTGTGGCTGTTCTAGCCTGATGCGGCATAGGATCTACGCCGCCCACTGTTTCTGATTAAGCTGTGATATGACAGTCGACATCTACCCTCATTGATCAGCAGCCATCACATATGGCTGCTGATCGCGTAATCACTACGATCACCGGTGGATCGTAGTGATCACTAGTAAGAGCTGCTGCGGTAGGGTGGGGGGGGGGAGAAGAGGATCCACTCACCTCCCTGCCGTTCCCACGATGGTCTCCCCCCCATCCCACTCTGTACAGCATCCCTGCTCTCTCTGACATCAGTGCCGGGTCCCGGCTTGATGACAGCATCAAGCCGTGACCCGGAACTGAGCGGCAGTACAAGCGGGGATGCTGGCCAGAGCGGAGGGGTCAACTGTGGCTCATCGCTGGAGCCTGGAATGTGAGTAATGGCTACCAGCTACAAGGAGGACACCTGGCTACAGGGGGGACACCGTGCCCAGCAAGCCCCACTGAGGATCTGGCTGCCTGACCCCCCAAATGCGCCCCCACCCTTCAGCAAAAACACCCGGTCCTTAAGGGGGGGTTAGACGGCCAGTCCCCAAAGGGTTAAACCATTGAGAATGTTTTCCTTTGAACCAAACAATCTATGAGGAGAGCAACAGGCAATGCATCCTCCTCCTGGCAATAAAACTTAGAGAAAGTCAAGTCACATATATGTCGCTCTGTTGTCCCTCTATCTCCCCGCATAGCAAGAGAGCGTGTTATCAGCTATACAGCCTTGAAGCCTAGCCCAACAATGATGCCTAAGGGGATCGGGTCCGAATACCCGACGGGCAACATCCACCAAAGGGGTGTACACACCTTTAATCTGGCTTTTCTCATACTTAATTGAAAGATGCAAGTAGCATAGGTTTCTAACTTTAGCTATCTGTTTTTTTGAGGGAATCAAAGGCTTGCCCCCCTTTTACTACTTAACCCCCTGGCAGTAATCCTGAGCTGAGCTTGGGCTGAGATTAAGGTGCTGAAATCGCTAAGCCCGAGCTCACCTTGGGCTAACTAAAACCGCTTCACGCTTTGTTTTCCTGGGTCCTGCTCCCAATCAGCGCTGGTCAGCGGGACCCAGGCTTCTCCCCCCGGCTGCCAGGATCCCCTTACCTCTATTCTTTTCTGGGGATCCCGGTGGCCAATCAGGATGGGCAAATGGCGGTGTGCCGTGGTGCGGCATAACGTTGGGCGGTGTGTCTTCATGGGGGGGCAGCCAAAAAAATTAAAGTAAACTGAACTTTTGCACAGGGCAGAAGGGAGACAGAGAACTGTGCCCTGTGTGGATATAGAGAGTTCAGCCTGTCTGATCCTCCATCTGGACCCAGATCTGCGTATATATATATATATATACATATATATATATATATATATATATATATATATATATAGTGCTGCCCATAATTATTCATACCCTTGGAAAATTTAGACTTAAAGTTACTTTTATTCAAAGAGCAAGTGATTTTTTGATGGGAAATGGCATAGGTGACTCCCAAAAGATAATAAGACGATGTATACGAGGCATTATTGTAAAAAAAAAAATCCTCAGCTTTTATTTACAATTGAGCAAAAAGTGTCCAGTCCAAAATTATGCATACCCTTCACAAACTGTCACAGTCTGTGGAAAATCCAAAGTTCTATACCATTCCAAATAAACCAAGCTGTTCTAAAGCATCCTAATTACCCTGACTAATTGGGAACAGCTGTTTTAACCTCCTTGGCAGTATTCCCGAGCTAGGATCGGGGCGGAAAAACACATCTCAGAGCAGTAACCCCGACCTGTGCTTGGGGTAGCCGCCGGAGGCTCAATACAAAGCAATGCGCGCAGTGGGCTTTTCAACATACCTCCCAGGGGATCCCGACGTCGTCACCATTCTTCTCCCGCTCCTCCGAGACTGTTTTCCCATGGTGGGATAGCCGTCTGTCATCATGATGACAACCAGCAATCTCACTTTAGGGTTGTAGCGCCACCCGAAGGATGACGGGAAAACTGCAGCGCTGGAGCCAGGGAGGTGAGTGATTGCTGGAACTGCTGCAGATCTCCCTGGCAGCATGATTTTTTTCAGGTTTTAGGGTCTAAAAGGGTGTAAAAAGTATTATTAAAAAATACAAGATGTTCCACACTGTGGAAAATCTCAGAGGACGTGGTCGGAACTCGGAAGCCAAAAGTGACACCTGTGCTGGTCTGGGGACTAGTGAGAGAGGTGAAGAAGAATCCAAGTATCACCACCAAGGCCATCCTGGTGAATCTGGGCTCTGCTAGTGACAATGTTTCAAGGCAGACAATCCAACGGACACTGCACACTTCTGAGTTTTAAGGATGCAGACCAAGGAGGACACCACTTCTCCAGATAAGCCACACAAACGCTCACTTGGCCTTTGCAAATGCTCATCTGGACAAAGAAGAAGACGTCTGGTCTTCTGTGTTATGGTCAGATGGAAAAAATTTGAATTATTTGGTCACAAGGATGTTTTCTTCATTTGGAGTAAAAAAGGAGAAGCATTCAACCCAAAAAAAACATCCCCACTGTCAAACATGATGGTGTGAACCTAATGCCTTGGGGGTATATTTCAGCCAATAGAACAGGGAACCTAATCACAGACTCAGTAAACGGCAACATGAAAAAAGAGCAATACATGAGAACAACAACACCAGGTAATCTACAGAGAAACTTGACCTTCGCCACCAGTGGACATTTCGGCATGACAATGACCCAAACACACAGCAAAAGGGGTTAGCAGACAACAACATTAACATTTTGGAGTGACCCTGCCAGAGTCCTGACTTGAATCCAATTGTGAATTTGTGGAGGGAGCTAAAGATCAGTGTGATGGCAAGAAGACCCTCCAACCTGAAAGATTTGAAGCTCATTGCTAAATATGAATGGGCAAAACTACCTGTGGAGACATGCAGAAAGCTGGTCTGCAATTATATGAAGCGCCTGATTGCTGTAATAGATAATAAAGGCTTTTGTATTGATTATTGAGAAGGGTATATTGAATAAAAGTAACTTTAAGTCAAAATTTGTTTGTATATATATATATATATATATATATATAGTTACATAGTTATTTTGGTTGAAAAAAGACATACGTCCATCGAGTTCAACCAGTACAAAGTACAACACCAGCCTGCTCCCTCACATATCCCTGTTGATCCAGAGGAAGGCGAAAAAACCCTTACAAGGCATGGTCCAATTAGCCCCTAAAGGGAAAAATTCCTTCCCGACTCCAGATGGCAATCAGATAAAATCCCTGGATCAACATCATTAGGCATTACCTAGTAATTGTAGCCATGGATGTCTTTCAACGCAAGGAAAGCATCTAAGCCCCCTTTAAATGCAGGTATAGAGTTTGCCATAACGACTTCCTGTGGCAATGCATTCCACATCTTAATCACTCTTACTGTAAAGAACCCTTTCCTAAATAAATGGCTAAAACGTTTTTCCTCCATGCGCAGATCATGTCCTCTAGTCCTTTGAGAAGGCCTAGGGACAAAAAGCTCATCCGCCAAGGTATTATATTGCCCTCTGATGTATTTATACATGTTAATTAGATCCCCTCTAAGGCGTCTTTTCTCTAGACTAAATAAACCCAGTTTATCTAACCTTTCTTGATAAGTGAGACCTTCCATCCCACGCATCAATTTTGTTGCTCGTCTCTGCACCTGCTCTACAACTGCAATATCTTTTTTGTAATGTGGTGCCCAGAACTGAATTCCATATTCCAGATGTGGCCTTACTAGAGAGTTAAACAGGGGCAATATTATGCTAGCATCTCGAGTTTTTATTTCCCTTTTAATGCATCCCAAAATTTTGTTAGCTTTAGCTGCAGCTGCTTGGCATTGAGTACGATTATTTAACTTGTTGTCAATGAGTACTCCTAAGTCCTTCTCCAAGTTTGATGTCCCCAACTGTATCCCATTTATTTTGTATGGTGCTAGACCATTCGTACGTCCAAAATGCATGACCTTACATTTGTCAACATTGAATTTCATCTGCCATGTATGTGCCCATATAGCCATCCTATCCAGATCCTGTTGCAATATGACACTATCTTCCTGAGAGTTAATGATTCTGCACAATTTTGTATCATCTGCAAAAATAGCAACATTGCTCACTACTGCATCTACTAGGTCATTAATAAATAAATTGAAGAGCACTGGACCCAGAACAGACCCCAGTATATATACTGTATATACTGTATATACAGAGAGGGAGAGTTTAACCTGTCTAATTCCTCCTCACTTGTCTCTCTCCCCTGTGTCACTTGACTGCCATGACAGATAAGCCCATTTGAAAGCACGGGTTGTTAACAACATGGCCATTTGGTTCCTAACTGCTTCTGAGCTAGGTACTTCTGCCTTACTGTTACCGGATTTTGACTACTCTCTACCTGCCACCTACACTAATGTCTGCCTGGATTTTGACTATTCTCTGCCTGCCGCCTGCACTGACGTCTGCCTCAATTTTGACTACTCTCTGCCTGGCGCCTGCACCGACCTTTGCCTGGATTTTGACGACTTTCTTCCTGCCGCCTGCACCGATGTTTGCCTGGATTTTGACTACTCTCAGCCTGCCGCCTGCACCGACCTCTGCCTTGATTTTGACTACTCTCTGCCTGCCGCCTGCACTGACCTCTGCCTGGATTTTGACTACTCTCTGCCTGCTGCCTGCACCGACCTTTGCTGGATTTTGACTACTCTCTGCCTGCCGCCTGCACCAACCTCTGCCTGGATTTGGACTACTTTCTGCCTGACGCTTGCACCGACCTTTGACTGGATTTGGACTACTTTCTTCCTGCCGCCTGCACCGATGTCTGCCTCGATTTTGACTACTCTCACCCTGCCGCCTGCACTGACCTCTGCCTTGATTTTGACTACTCTCTGCCTGCCACCTGCATGGACCTCTGCCTGGATTTTGACTACTCTCTGCCTGCCGCATGCACTGACCTTATTTGAACAGTTTCACATTTTTTTAAGTTTATTCATGAATTTAATTAATTCAACAATTTTGTGTTCCAGTCTTTTATTTATATGCAGAACATCTACCAGGCTTTTATTCTGACATATTTTGGTGAGTTATGACTTAAAGCGGAATGAAACCCAGCATTTCTTTTTTGCTCTAAAAAAATATTTACAGCATATTATATACAACCAGCATTTTTTTTTTTTACTAAAACAGCATTCAAAGGGTTACACACAGGGCTGGAAAGTTCAGTGCAGAGAAACGTGGACACATCCGAAGTTGTAGATAATGTTATCTTGTCTTTACTTAAATGTATCAAGTGAGGAATGTGACACACTCTCTGACTGTGCAGAAGCTGCTGGACGCAGAGAGACACTGAAAGCATTTCTGCCTTCAATACATAATGAATAAAACCAGATATGAAAAAAAAATGCAAAGTCAGCTCACAAAGCAAAAAAACTGTACTTTTGGGAACGTATAATTTCCAAATGAATAATAATACTTATGCACAAGCACAAATGCAAATATGATAACTATATGGCATATAAAAAGTAGGTAAACATGTTTTTATTGAATATTATGCCAGAGTTTTATACCGCTTTAAGAATTGGCGGCCTAAGATTCTTGAAAAAAAAAAAGTACCGCTTTTAGACCCATAAATCCAGACAGAAATGCACTGCCATGGAAGTTAAAGAGTGCCTGTAGGAAAACAACTTAACTAGATTAAAGAATCGTCTGGATAATCCAGAGGCTTCCCTCGTCACGATTTTCCATGCTGTGCCACTCAGGTAAGTATGTAATTTTTATTTCATTTTAAAACTCGCAGGTTTACTTTAATGCTATATCAGTGTTTCTCAACACTATTATTGCATGTGCCCCTTTATTAATGATTGCATTAGCCAAGTATCCCATATTGTAGGTAGCATCGTCTCTGAAATCAATCCCCACCCTATAATAACGTTATACCTCACAAGGGTAATTCAGGCAATTGCCGGACCCTGAATTACATCTCCCTCCGAGTTTCTATGACTCGGAGGAGGAATAGTATTTTACTCCGCCGGGGATGTGAGCGGCAGCAGGGTGAGCCATCATTTGCGTACACCTCTAGTACCCCTTGATGCATATTTATAATTGATTAAAGTACTAGAAAATTATGAATGAATGTGTCTCAAACATTTTTTGATGAGTTTAACCTCTTCAGTACCAGCAGTCTCTGCCCCTTAAGGATCAGAGACCGCTGGTGCCAGAAACTGCCAAATACCGACGGATCTCCACACATACCCGCAGCTACCACCATCCACGCCAAACACCCATTGCCACAGGCCACCCACCCTGCCGTCTCTATGATGGCAGAGCTCTGTGAGACGGTTAGGAGCTGCTTTCATTGGCTCCTGACTGTGTGATTAATGTAAGCCAATAGGAGTTGCTTACATTGATGACAGGGTCAGGAGCCAATGAAATTTGCTCCTGACCGGCTCACAGAGCTCTTCCATCATAGAGACGGCAGGGGGGGTGAGCTGGGGCAGGGAGAAAGCGACGAGATTGGCGGGAGCGTCAAGAATGGTGTGAACGTGCGGCAACAGTGGTGTGAAATCTACGTCCTGGCAGGTACAGCATCAAAACAGGGCATATATTTCAATCACCGCCCTCCGGAAGTGGTTAACAATCTATAGATGATTATTCATTTTTATTTATAAATCGTTTTGTTTTGCTTTTTTTAATCTCAAAATGCATTTATTTACACCGACTATGATAAGATAAAGACCCCCCTCAGCCCATCTGAAGTATCTACAGGGGTATGCGCACCATGGGCTCGATTCACAAAGCGGTGCTAACCCAGTTAGAGACTTTAGGCGTGATAACCATTGCACCACGCTGGTGAAAAGCCAGTTTAGGCGTGATAAGTTTAGGTGTGATAAGTTTAGGTGTGATAAGTTTAGGCATGCTAAGTTTAGATAAGTGTAGATAGCATGCAAAGTCCTGCACGCAAAGCAGCGACAATAAACTCTATGCGAAGTGCACCAGACTTTGCTAGCGCAAAACTTTTGATCAGCTGTGTACTGCGGTGCTAACGCAGTTGGTGCTTAAACTTATCATGCCTAAACTTATCACACCTAAACTTATCATGCCTAAACTTATCACACCTAAACTTATCACACCTAAACTTATCATGCCTAAACAGAGTTTAGGCGTGATAAAGGGCTTTTCACCAGGGTGCTAACTGTTAGCACCGCTTTGTGAATCAGGCCCCATGTGTTGAGAACCTAGGCTCTACATCAATAAAGCCAATTCCATGACTAATTTGTAGTCCGGACTCCAGAACCAGCAGAGCAGTGTGTTGCGAGAGGTAAAACAGATTTCCCACAACAGGCTTGCTATTGAGGTTGTTTTCTTCTTATCACGGCTCTCAAGCAGACTTGTGCAAATAGCTAATAATATTGTGCGTTCATTATTGAATTTTGGGTTGTGCCTGAACTCACGACACACCACCTTGCTTGCTATATTTTGCCCTTATCGCCTTCAGGTCTTCCTCCTGAGATTATAAAGCGGTTATGCCATCTGTCCAACACAGGAAAGGAAATGGCAAACATTGTTAGAATTGACATCTATCTCTATCTTCATTCCTTACTGAAAGGAACAGAAAAGTCATGTCACCTAATATTTTAACCTCGGTGCTGCCTGCAATGTGTACAAACACTCAGCACTCTGAAATGAAGGTTGAGGCAGGAATATTTCCCCTGGGATTCCACTTGTCTGCTTTACTCTTCAGGACAGACAGTAACAAATTGAGCCACAGAGATGAAAACATGGCACCGCTATATAAACACAATGTTACCAGTGTCAAAATAATAATTGGAAATATTATTTGCAGTAAATAATATTTTCTTTCTAGAAATGTTCCGCACAGTCAAGGGCTATGGAGGGTTTTTTATCTGCAGATATATCATATTGAAATATTTAAAGGCGTTTTTCATGTGCTCTTTAAAAAAAAATCGGAAAACCATTTAGCGGTGGGAAATTTCCAGCAGTGACTTGAATTTTAGAAATTAGCGGAATGCTGTCTGTTTAAACGTCCCAGCTTGATATATAGATTTTTGGGTTTTCATTATTATTATTATTTTCAAAAAAATAAACATTCATATACTAAAAAAATAACTAAAATAGTCTCATTGGATTGTTTTTTGAACAGTAGTAGCGGTAGGGTATTGTACCATGTTAGCCATCAGTAAAAGCAAGAAGTTTTAAATCAGGATGATACCATTTATTGGCTAACTAAAAACAATAAGAATAAGCAAGCTTTTGGCTTTGCAGCCTTAGTCGGGCTTTAATCCTGTTTAAGCCCGACGAAGGCTGCAAAGCCGAAAGCTTGCTTATTCTTATTCTTTTTAGCTAGCCAATAATTGGTATCATCCTGATTTAAAACTTCTTTTTTTTTTTGAATAGCTGACATTAGTATTCTATATTGGATATAAAACTTCGGCGCTTAATCATGAATATCCACCACCAAAACCACCATGAAAACAGATGCGCTTACCAGATTGCTACAGACCTTAATTACAGGGTCTGCAAGCGTTATAAGGTCAGCGGCAGGTGTCTTCCCAGCTGGCCTCCTCTCCACGCAAGAAATAATCACACCGATTCAAATTCTTATGAGCAGTGTTTCAACCGTATAATGCATGGAAAGAAACAATAAACTCATCTAAGCGTATCTATTTGGTGTTTAATAAAAATCCAATAAAAAACGAGCATAAAAAACTTTATATGAATCACTTACATCTGGGCCCTTATCACAGGGACCCACAGCGAAAAACAGCACGTAACAATCATGGGACACCGTCCAGCCACACGTTCGCCTCACCCGACCGGTTTCACTGTCGTAGTTTCATCAGCTCCAATTTTGCTGATTATGACCATCACTATGCACAGTGCACCCCGACTGGCCAAACTTACTGGGTGGAGGAAGACGGCATGGGAGCGAATATTTTATATGTGTTCATCTCAGGGTCACTTTGAACACTATGCAGCTACTACAATTCTTTGAATAGAATTACACTAAAACAACAGGTGAATTAGAGCATAGCACGATCTACCCAACCAAGTTTGCTCATTCTTAGAAGTGAGAATGATGATATCACTGTTGAAATGTCCATAATAGAATGTTCCTAAGGGGACCAAGGTAGGCATAATCTATTTAGTGATAGAAGGAAAAGAACATGTTCTAAGCAATAGATTAAATTCATCTGAAGGTTGTAAAAATCCCTTTCAGTCGCTCAAATAAATATATTCCATTTTATCTCCATTTATTTTAAAACAATTTACATTCATTGTTTGAAAAAGAAGAGGACATTATCCCTCTACAGAGCGAATCCCATAACTAATGCAGCACTTGTCAGCCTCACCGTTGCTCATTCTGCATATTTTTGAATAAGTATCTATCATACTTTTTCTCCGTACAAAGCCATCTTTCGGAGCAGACAATGAAACGCTCTGGAAAGTTTCTTCAAAAGTGACAGAAGTCCGCCGCTTACGGCCAGGTGAAAATAGACACATCAAGCGGAATGTTTAATGCTCCTGCCGAGATGTAATACTTATGTCAGCATATTAGAAAAATCATAATGAAATCCTGACACTTTCTGAAAAGTGATGCTATAATTGGAGATCTCAGGCTGAGGCCTCCAGTAATAGCATATTAAGAGGAAAGAACTTTAGTGATCTCTTGACTGAAACAGATGAGCAAATACGCTATCATTCTTTAAAAAGCTATTAGAGGTTACTCTTCAAAATGCAATGAGTAGTTTGACCATTGAGTAGAAAAGAGAAAGAAAGAGGGGAAAAAAACAACAAAACAGCAGACGTGGATCAAAAATGCTCCCTCGAGTACTGAGCAATTTAGCTCTTTTGCAAGTCAATTACTTACATGGACTTACAAACAGGAAAACGATAAAACTGGAATTGGAAAACGTTGGTGATGGTGACCTGGAATAACCATCATTTAGCAGGAATAGCTACTTGTTTGATTAAAAAGTTAATGTGTGATACACAGAATTGTCATAGATGAGGTCTTGTGGTTATTTATTTTGCACAGTTGTATAGAGTTGACGTGCTTTGCAATGTACGAGAATCTATAAAATAATTCATGTCTGTTCTTATTCTACATAATAGTTCTGATGTTTATGTCCCCACATGTATACTGTATGTACACACAGAAGACCCTATCTGCTTAGAACCTAGGTTCCCAATATGCATTATGCGCACCACAGAAGTATGGAGCCCCCCCAAAAAAATTGATAGCCCCCCAATGTTCACACCCCTTCCCTTGCCACTCCTTGCTTGCCCCCCTTACTTGGCTCTCCTTGCCTGCCCCCCCTTACCCATGCTGTAACAAGTGTAGCTACAAAAACTCCTGATTTGAAAAAAAGTGTCCTGTATTAGAGGAAGGGAAGGTCAGAAATTACCCCCCCCCTCCCAATTGCAGGGGTGCTCCTGCCCCTGCCTGGAAGATACTTAGAGTGTAAAGCCACGTACACATATTTTTGCCTGCAAAGATCAGTACTCAATCCTTCAAGTTACAGCTCAGGGTTTTGTGCAGGGCTGGAGCTACCATAGGAAAAAATGGGCAATTTCCCCAGGGCCCCAGAGCCTGTAGGGGCCCCCAAGTTGTCCCTCTCCCATCTTAACTGTTGCTCCCCAGGGACTCTGCAGAGTCTGTTAAGTTGGGAGGTGATTGGGGGAGGGTCAGCAGCCAGCTTAGGGGCCCAGGAGGGAGATTTGGCTGCAACAAAGGGCCTCTAATGATGCTTTTTGGTTGAGGGTGTCTGTTAGGGGGCCCCCTGGCTAATCTTGCCCTAGGGCCCAATTGTTACTTGAACCAGTCCTGGTTTTATGCTGTACATATGTGTTGCTAGCCTAGAGGATAGAAAAGCATCTCTTGTCATAGAGGGGGGGCGAAGCATGGAGCATGGTGGGCGGCTTGTAGTGGGTGGGATGAGCAGAAGAACAATGCGCTTTGGTGGTGGTCAGACGTTAGAGCTGCTAAATATATGGCATGCTGGATCTTTAGGCAGCACAAGGGGAAGGGGTGTGGCTCCTGTACACACAGTAGATTCTCAGCTTGAGAAGGTCCTCCATGGCTGCCTTGGCTGTGTTTAATCCAGTGTTACTATACCTAACCTGAGGGGCTCTTCAATTTGCAACTGTTAATCTATTGCAGTACTAAAAACATAGAAGTCAAGTCATACACAAGAAAATCTTAATAAGTATTCTTAGTTAATAAAAAGAGATGTCACAAACATAGAATTTTCTGTTTGCGAACGCAAACGCAAACTTCCGCAAAATGTTCCCAAACAGGTGAATCTGGCGAACCACGATAGACTTCAGTGGGCAGCGAATTTTAAAACTTACAAACACTGTTTCTGGCCACAAAATTGATGGAAAAGTTGTTTCAAGGGGCCTAACACCTGGACTGTGGCATGCCAGAGGGGGGTCCATGCCAAAAGTCTCACCAAAAATTATGGGGTTGACGCAAAGTCGGGTTTTAAACCCTAATGGACAGAAATCACATTATGCACAGCTCTAGGTGTCAGTGGGCTGTGGAGTGTCTCACACAAATAAATGCAATCAGTGCTATCAGAATACATTGAAATAATAATGCACTGGGGTCGTTCTGTGCAACTTAATGAGACAACAGCAGTAGTGTGCACACAGCTCTGGGTGTCAGTGGGCTGTGGAGTGTCACACAAAGAAAAGAAAAAATATCACGAAACGGATCTGCTAGCCCTCATAAGAGCTGTTTGGAGTGCTTTTACAGCAAGAAAGGATCAAGAACACAGGCCAAGCTAATGCTTTCCCAACCTATCTGCAGCAAGTCTGACCCTGCTCTCACTAACAGTCAGCAGCCAGCAGAGAATTGATCCAATATGGCCACTGCAACTGCTTTTTGATATGGGGTGGAGAGTCCAGGAAGGGGTGGTAGCTGATTGGCTGCCATGTGTCTGCTGACTGTGAGGTATGGGGTCAAAGTTTATCTCATTGATGATGTATAGGGGGTGAAGCGAACACACCAAATGTTCACTGTTTGCCGCAAATGCATACAGCCGATGTTTGCAGAATATTGCTCACCGGCGAACTGCTCGGGCCACCTCTATTAATAAAAAACACTTGTGAATGAATACGTCTCTAGAAAATCTCAGGGGTACCTGAGAGAATGCTAATAACAACAGAGGCTACTTTGCAAATAGATCAGTTAAAACTGACATGGTGAAAAACCACGCTTGCATTGAGCGTTGAAATAATTTCAATTATTTCAGCTGTCAATGGCAATTTTGCATGACTTTAGGCGATATGTGCTGGTAACTACAAGTAACAACCGGTACTGCATATCAACTATAGTCACCTATATGTTTAAAAACCTAATGCTGTTAGAGTAGTTGAGTACTGGCTAGGGGTATTGGCTAGGGTCAGCTAGGGCATATGAGTATTAAAGGGTAGGATCAGACTAAAAGGTTAGTTTTAGTTCTGCACTTGAAGGTCACACTGACATAAATGTTGTGCTTGTTTTCACTGTGATATATGAATTAAAAAAAGTATTGCTTATAAATCCAAGTCCAGATTTTTTCAATTTTTTTCAAAAAACGCACAAGTACAAGCTATTGTCATTCCTTTTTTCTAGAAATTGAAAACAGCATTTTCACAACAAACAATGATTAATGTTAGGAGTAGAACCTAAGGTTCAAGAGATTTATAATAGAAGGGATAAGCTATGCATGAAAATACTATTTACCTTTACATGGATTACATGGATTGATTGAGGTTAGGCTATCCCCAGTGCATAATCAGCCAAATTACCAACAAAACAGTGTGGGAAAGCTAATATAGCAGTGTACCAGTAAAGATAGGCTGTTTCAGACATGTCTGACTTTTTTTCATTACAGATCTATGAATACTATGTATGGACCACTGGCACCTTCTGCAGAAGAGTGTTATCACTGGTCATTGTTAGGCAATCAGAGAGATTCCTCAGAGAGATTCCATGCTCTGAGACAGAATTTTTGTTTCCACTTTCAGTGCCAACTCTCTTGTTAAGTTGAGGTTCAAAAGACCAGGATAGCTGATCTGCAGACCTGAGGGGATTTTTCATTGGCTTAGAGTGACCAAATGCATTCTGAATTACTAGTTGAGTCATTGCCATCTGATCTACCCAACACAACCTATATGTTACACTAACCTTCACCACAACTTAGACACAGAAAGCTGTAGGTATAAAGTGGTAGATCTGAATCTGGAATTTATTGAACCCCTTAGTTCTTTAATCCAAGTAACAGCAATAGCTGAGTCTCACTCTCAACCTTTGATACGCTGGAAGATTACCTATGTGCTATGCTCTGATGGCTATTTCCAGTATGACAATGCCCAATGTCACAAAGCTCACATTATCTCAAACTTTTTACTAGAACAGGACAATTAGTTCACTGTACTCCAATGGCCTCTACAGTTGCCAGATCTCAAGCCAATTGAGCACCTCTGGAATGTTGCTGAACAGGAGATATGCATCATGGATGTACAGCTAACAGATATGCAGCAATTAATATGAACCAACATGTTTGAGGTATGTATAAAACACCTTTTTGAATGTACAACACAAAGAAGGGTTTAACCTGACATTAGAAAGGCGTACGCTATAAAATGAGTGTAGCATCATGTGGTGACATTATTGCTCCTCTCAGAGGTTGAGGGCACTTCCTTACCCGAAAAGCGCTGAACCTGAGAAGGCTGTGAACTGTTACCTAGGACTTTTTTGGAGGAGTAAAAGGATGTATCAGATGAAACAACATTTTACTAGATGACGGGGTTGAGAGAAGAGTCAACATTACTCCATCATGTTTAGCGATACAAAATTCTAAAACCAGAATAAAGTTCTTGCAAAGATGGTGCTTGTAGAAAAGGCAAATTGATGACAGTGGATAGCCTGACTTTGATAGGGAAACATTATTGAGTGGAGGATAAGAATTCTATCCTATGCTGTTTCCACTCTTAGTGAGCTCCTTGAAGCATGGATATTGGCACACTAGAGTAAAAGTGTCATACTGAGGATTATGAAGGTCCATATACTACAGGATAGAACTGTGATGTGGTACAGTGGCATCCCCCTCTGCACACCATACTTCAGGGCTCTTGGAATCAGCACTAGCAGCACATATGTTATAGGTATAGCAGGCTCAAAGGGGTTTGCAAAAACTGTAAAAAAAAATCTGAGAACGTCAAACTGAAATAGCTAGCCTTAAAGTGAACCTCCAGACTAAAAATCGACTGCCCGGACATTTTTCCCCTGATGCTGTGCAAAGCATGATGGGATTTCTGATGTTGTTGCTCTCGTTCTGCTGTTTTGGTACAAATTTTTTTTCTTACATTTTGAATTTGACATGTAAAGCCTAGCGTATGCAGCTCGGAGGGGTAATCAGGACACAGGACAGTTGGAACTGTGTCTCATGCTCCCTGTCACCTCCTTTCAACCAAAAAGATGGCTGCCCCCATGACAAAGATGGCAGCCCCCATGAATCACAAACATTTGCCTGTTCTTTTAAAACAGGGTGAGTAAGAGATTATATTACCTATCTATTCTAAGTAACATAACTAATGTAACTTGATGACAGTATGTTTGTTTAGGCTGAAGTTCCCCTTTAAATTAGGAAAAAGGAGCTTCAACCCAGAGACAGATTAAGATGTAATGAGACTCTAGGCAAGGTAGTAGATTTGTGGTCCGCTTGTGGCCCTTTTGGTAAGCTAAAGTGGATAGATAAAATAAGATAGGCCTCTTAATATCCACTAGGCCCCAATCAATTGCCTAGGTTGCCTGGTGGATGATCCTGCTCTGCTCAACACCATGTATCAGAGACATGTAAATTTGTATAAGTGTTCCAAACGCATTAGTTATGGTTTACTTTGCATAATCATTAATATGAATACAGTGAATTGGTCCTATTTGACTATTTGACATTTTGCCAGAAATATGTCTTAGCTGCTGAACTGATAAGATGCTTAGTGTCTACCTACCTTTATTGGGCGGGCCCATGTACTGTGCATGAATCCTTTTTTTTTCTTATGTCTATTCTTATTATTTGTATGCTGTAACTCACACTTCTAAATAAACCTATTAACATCTGTCCTTGTTTTTTTTTTTTTTTGTATCGTGATCAGAGGTGTTGTTTTTATCTGTATCAACCTGTGCATATGAAACTCCTTCACTCATTAGAACTGAATACATTACTCATCAGAAGTGATAAAACATTTTCTTTAGCAGAACAGAACACTGCAATGTGTCAATGTGAACCTGGCATTAAAATTGGTTTTCTCAAAAATTATAAAACCTTTTTTGAATAAAACAAGTGTACATGATCCTACTATTGACCTTAATATACTTAGCAAATTTGGCAATCATAGCATGTTCAGGGGCTTTGTTATTAACTGCCATTGCTAAACTTGAAACGAAACTTGGATTTACCAGGCCAAACTTGGAATCCCAAACAAAATGTCATTTGGCTGTTCTGATCATTCCTAGGAGCAACACATGGGACAGGGGAAATGCTGTCCAAGGGAGCTTTACCTGATACAAAAGGATTACTGTAAATTAATGCTATTCAGGGGTATAACTACATTAAGCTCCACCCTCTCCCCTGCAGAAGTCTGTTGACTGTGTACATGTAATTAAGCCACCGGGAAATTTGGGGTGCAGGGTAAAGCCAAAAGATTGCTCACCCTGCTCTTGCAAAAGTCCCAGTGCTTTCAGTACTTTCCCCCTCCCAGGCGCCATGGCATAATAAGGCATAATAAGGTAAGGCATAATTCGGCAGGTATTTTTTATAGTAATTTGAGATCTGTCTGTTGACAGTTCCCAAATTACTGACTCATTACTGATTACTGCTATAGCCATAATTCACATTATGGCCTATGGCGGTGCCTGGTGTGCCCCAAATTTCCTGAGCCGTTTCTGTCTGTCTTGCTGTTGGCTGCCCTCCCCAAGTATCTATGTACATAATGCAGAGCAGCAACGGCAGTGGAAGATTATACATTACCTGCTCTCAGCAGCATGGCAGGTCCTCTTCAACTCTCTTCAGCAGATGGTCACCATATTCAAACTTAATAGGACGGGGTACTGATGGGGTGTTTTGCTTCAGGTACCCTATACTCTCTCAGCCAAGCTCACAGTTCACACACAAACAAAGGTGGCAACAAGACATCACACAAACTCCATCTAAAACCACAAAATCAACTTGGGAATCCTTACCTACTGCAGCTGACCACTACAAACACTACACAGGCTTCCTAGTAAAGGGCTTTGTTTCCACTGCAACATCAGGAGGCTCTGCTGACTCCATTTTACGTAGGTTTTGTACATTGCCATTTCCCTAGGCCCTGTGCAGCAGTGTACAGTCTGTTCCATAAGGCCGCATTCTCTCCTTTTCTGCATTCTGTGTGATGTGAGGAACCTGCGAATGCCCCGAGGAAAGGAAAGATTTAGATTCTCTCTGAAGTGTTGTGTGTTTTCTTTCCTGAAAAACAATGAGTACGCCGAGAAGGGCAGCAGCCTATTAAACACACTTTGCAAAGAAGTCCATTGATCTAATAAGACCTTCCACTTTTCTTTAAGTGAAACTGATTTAAAAAGAAATGCTACAAAGGCTACAGCAGGTATTTGTTTTCAAGCCTGAATAAACATATGTATTTTAGCTGTTTGAATTTATACTTTGCATCAATGTTATTATGTAGGATTTGTAAACTATAAACAATACCTTAAAGGAAACCAGAGAACTAATACAAAAAAGTTGTATACATACCTGAGGCTTCCTCCAGCCCCATCTGCACAGATCACTTCCATGCCGCCGTCCTCCGCTGCCTGCAGCTCCGGTATCAAGCCGCCAGAGAGATACGTAGAGGGTGCACTTCTCTTGCACAGACTGGTAGAACTAACAGGACCCGATACTGGAGCTGCAGACAGTGGAGGACGGCGGCGTGGGAGCGATCCGTGCGCATGGGGCTGGAGGAAGCCCCAGGTACAGTATGTATAAAACTTGTTTTTTAAAGTCACTTTGACAGGCACAATACAAGGACAATGCTGTATTGTTTCCGAGCTTGTATCATGTCTGTGTTCTTTCAATGAATTTAATGAATGGGTGGGTAATGGTTTTGTAATGGTATTGTTTGGAGTACTGACTATCACTAGTGATGACAGAACTGTTGCCTGTAGTCAGTGTAGGTAGGGGAACTGCTGCTGCAGATTAGTGTTGGGCGAACAGTGTTCGCCACTGTTCGGGTCCTGCAGAACATCACCCTGTTCGGGTGATGTTCGGGTTCGGCCGAACACCTAATGGTGTTCAGCCAAACTGTTCGGCCATATGGCCGAACTAAGAGCGCATGGCCGAACGTTACCCGAACGTTCGGCTATCGCTGTGATTGGCCGAACGGGTCACGTGTAGTGTTGGGCGAACATCTAGATGTTCGGGTTCGGGCCGAACATGGCCGAACTCCGAACATAATGGAAGTCAATGGGGACCCGAACTTTCGTGCTTTGTAAAGCCTCCTTATATGCTACATACCCCAAATTTACAGGGTATGTGCACCTTGGGAGTGGGTACAAGAGGAAAAAAAAATAGCAAAAAGAGCTTATAGTTTTTGAGAAAATCGATTTTAAAGTTTCAAAGGGAAAACTGTCTTTTAAATGCGGGAAATGTCTGTTTTCTTTGCACAGGTAACATGCTTTTTGTCGGCATGCAGTCCTAAATGTAATACATATAAGAGGTTCCAGGAAAAGGGACCGGTAACGCTAACCCAGCAGCAGCACACGTGATGGAACAGGAGGAGGGTGGCGCAGGAGGAGAAGGCCACGCTTTGAGACACAACAACCCAGGCCTTGCATGAGGACAAGAAGCGTGCGGATAGCAATTTGCATTTTGTCGCCATGCAGTCATAAATGTAATACAGATGAGAGGTTCAATAAACAGGGACCGGAACAGATGTTCATTGTTCATGTTACTTGGTTGGGGTCCGGGAGTGTTGCGTAGTCGTTTCCAATCCAGGATTGATTCATTTTAATTTGAGTCAGACGGTCTGCATTTTCTGTGGAGAGGCAGATACGCCGCCGATCTGTGACGATGCCTCCGGCAGCACTGAAACAGCGTTCCGACATAATGCTGGCTGCCGGGCAAGCCAGCACCTCTATTGCGTACATTGCCAGTTTGCGTCAGGTGTCTAGCTTCGATACCCAATAGTTGAAGGGTGCAGATGGATTGTTCAACACAGCTACGCCATCTGACATGTAGTCCTTGACCATCTTCTCCAGGCGATCGGTGTTGGAGGTGGATCTGCACGCTTGCTGTTCTGTGTGCTGCTGCATGGGTGTCAGAAAATTTTCCCACTCCAAGGACACTGCCGATACCATTCCCTTTTGGGCACTAGCTGCGGCTTGTGTTGTTTGCTGTCCTCCTGGTCGTCCTGGGTTTGCGGAAGTCAGTCTGTCGGCGTACAACTGGCTAGAGGAGGGGGAGGATGTCAATCTCCTCTCTAAAGTCTCCACAAGGGCCTGCTGGTATTCTTCCATTTTGACCTGTCTGGCTCTTTCTTCAAGCAGTTTTGGAACATTGTGTTTGTACCGTGGATCCAGAAGGGTATAAACCCAGTAATTGGTGTTGTCCAGAATGCGCACAATGCGTGGGTCGCGTTCAATGCAGTCCTAGGCCGAAGAGGTCATAGCCTAGGGTCACAAAACCTGTTTATTTGGGCAATTTCAATGGTGGCGAGTCTGACGTACATAAATCGCAGCAATGGCCGTTAGCAACGTCTGAATCTCACAAAATGTCTCATGCAGGTAGAAGACATATTGTTAGACTTGGGCTCCAAAGATGGGTTCCCTACATCTCTGCAAACCAGAGTTACAGGGCTCCAAATTTGGTAAAATCCCCCATAGGCTTTCATTGGGCCTCCTATTTACAGTTCCAAAATCTCACATCTTTTCAAAGGGCAATTACTCAGCAGTGGCAAATTTTCTAGCATTGTAGGGACCCTTAGGGGGAACATGACTGGTGAGTTTCGGGCCCCTAGGCCAAAGAGGTCATAGCCTAGGGTCACAAAAACCTGTTTATTTGGGCTATTTCAATGGTAGTGATGGTGACGTACATAAATCGCAGCAATGGCCGTTAGCAAAGTCTGAATCTCACGAAATGTCTCATGCAGGTAGAAGACATATTGTTAGACTTGGATTCCAAAGATGGGGTCCCTACATCTCTGCAAACCAGAGTTACAGGGGTCCAAAATTGGTAAAATCCCCCATAGGATTTCATTGCCTCCCTATTTCACTTTCCAAAATCTCACATCTTTTCAAAGGGCAATGGCTCAGCAGTACCAAATTTTCTAGCATTGTAGGGACCCTTAGGGGGAACATGACTGGTGAGTTTCGGGCCCCTAGGCCGAAGAGGTCATAGCCTAGTGTCACAAAAACCTGTTTATTTGGGCTATTTCAATGGTAGTGATGGTGACGTACATAAATCGCAGCAATGGCCGTTAGCAAAGTCTGAATCTCACGAAATGTCTCATGCAGGTAGAAGACATATTGTTAGACTTGGATTCCAAAGATGGGGTCCCTACATCTCTGCAAACCAGAGTTACAGGGGTCCAAAATTGGTAAAATCCCCCATAGGATTTCATTGCCTCCCTATTTCACTTTCCAAAATCTCACATCTTTTCAAAGGGCAATGGCTCAGCAGTACCAAATTTTCTAGCAATGTAGGGACCCTTAGGGGGAACATGACTGGTGAGTTTCAGGCCCCTAGGCCGAAGAGGTCATAGCCTAGGGTCACAAAAACCTGTTTATTTGGGCTATTTCAATGGTAGTGATGGTGACGTACATAAATCGCAGCAATGGCCGTTAGCAACGTCTGAATCTCACGAAATGTCTCATGCAGGTAGAAGACATATTGTTAGACTTGGATTCCAAAGATGGGGTAGGATTTCATTGGCTCCCTATTTCACTATCCAAAATCTCACATCTTTTCAAAGGTCAATGGCTCAGCAGTACCAAATTTTCTAGCATTGTAGGGACCCTTAGGGGGATCAGGGGGGGCACAGAATAATAGTAGGGGACACAGGGGGCAAAGTAAGACACAGTGGGACACACTAGGGAAAGAACGGGACACACAGGGGGAGCAAAGGAAGGTGCCTCATGGGGCCACAGGAAGACAATGATTGGAGGAGAACATCTACAAGATGCTTCTGGAACATGGACACACCAGGTTTGTTTGTTTTTTTTCTCTAGTTTTTACCCTCTAAACCTAGGTGTGTCTTCTATTCTGGACCTTATTTGTTTCATTTCAATGCAAATTATTGATGCCAAAGACCGCAAAGCTCACAAACTAGGTCATTGAGAAAATTGAGTAATTGTGTGTTAGGGTTAGAAAAAGTGGGCGAAGCCAACACAGCCAAATACATACCAGGCAACGCCGGGCAATTAGCTAGTATACAATAATGATAATATTAATACCTCAGCAGATAAATAATGTGAATGCTAAAGAAAAATCTTCAAGAAATTACAGGGAAACAATATCAGTGAAGCTCTGAGTTCTGTCAAAAATCTTGGTAGATTTTTTTAATGGAAGGGTGGAAAACAGACAAAAAGCAATAGGGATGTTTTGGGAAATTTGAGGGGACAATACAATAAGCAATGATGGAGAAAAAATAGCGGGAATTATTTCTACGAAGCAAAGTACACAATTCCCTCACAGGCCAGGGCAGAGTTACGTCCGAGAAGAATCAACGAGGAAGAAAAAGTCAATCATAGACTGTATTATTACCAACAAAAGAATGAGGGAGAACCTTATTGATTCTCATGTCAAAAGAGGAGCAGAAATAAACAACAACCATTATTTAGTAATAGCTGAAAAAGTGTTTGAAAAGGTAGGAAACCAAAAGCCATTATAACATTTAAACTTAAATTCTATCTTCTAAGGGAGAAAAAGTCCCAAAAAGAAATTGAATTCAACTGCATCACTTGGGGGTGTAAGAAAGTACCATTCTGACAAAGATCTATCTTTTCTTGTGCACAACTTTTGAAACTTTAATTGCCACATTTATAAGGCCACATTTTTAAAAGTGGGAAAAAGTTTTATACCTTGGTGATCGATATTGTAGAAGTAGAACACTTTTCTACCATGAATCCCTTAAGTGTGCCCAAATATTACTCAATATTGCATCATGATCAACCTTCCAACTTGACAATTATCAAATTGAAAGAGAATCGGTGCTGCAAAATGGGTGTGGGATCAACCATTAGATTGATTACCAGCTAAAAACAGTCAAATGGATTGATTAGAAATGGCACAAAAATCTTGGTTGCAAGGGTAATCAGGTGTGTGTTGTAATCATGTTCGATATTGCCATGATTGACAGACCCAGCAGACCTGACGCCTGGACTTGGGGGGAAGTGATGCAGGATGAATTACTACCATAGTCATAGCCTTATGTCTCTGTTATGTCAAATAGATTTTCTACAAAATTACAGTTAGACCTATCATATGAAAAACTCATCCTAGACTGCATTGTGCTATCCACTGTACCACCATGCAAAATATGCAAACTAGATTTTATACAAGGTTAGGGCTAGAGATAGAGTTAACTTAAACCGGACCTGAACTCAGAACTTCATTTCAGCTCTTGTAATTTGAGCTCTCCCCATGTCACATGATTGCCATGGCAGAGATGGCAGAGAAGCTCATTTGAAAGCAAAGGCTGTTAACAATGTGTCTGCTTCCATGAAGCACAAAGTAGAAACAGTGCAGGTTTATTTTAGGATTTGTATCAGCTGTAACAAAGAAATGTTTTCTTTTTTTTTACTGGTTATTATTATATTTTAGAGCACACACACACGCACGCACGCACGCACGCAAGCACGCACGCACACACACACACACACACACACACACACAATGACCCGGCGTTGCCCGTGTATGTATTTGGCTGTTGTTGGCTGCACCCACTTTTTCGAACCCTCACACACAATTAATCAATTACTCAATGACCAAGTTTATGAACTTTGTGGTCTTTGTCATCAATAATTTGCATTGAAATGAAACAAATCTGATTTACTGTTTGTGCTCCAACCCCTTTTTCTAAATTTGAACCCCAGTCACCCAATGACCAACTGTACCAGGTTTGAGGCTTGTGCCATTAGCAGTGCAAGAACGGCAGCAATTAAATATTCCCCTTGAAAATCAATAGGTGAATTTTGATTGGCTTTTGTAGGCTCCACCCAATTTTCTGAATATTAATCCCAACCAATTCCTATATTTTTAATCCCAATCCCTACCATTAACAGTGTAAGAATGGCTGCAGTTTACATTTTCCCAGTGAAATGTGTATTTCTCTCCACCCACTTTTTGGTTATGGGGATACAAAATATCCTATACTTTATCCCAGGAAATGTTCTATTTGTGTGCCAAATTTCATTCAAATCTATTCAATCATTTTTGATTGATTGAGTAACAAACATCCAAACTTTTGCATCTATATATATACTAGAGTAAGTGCCTCAACCTTCAAGCAAGAAGAAGAAGTAGCGCCCTGCCCCCAGGGCCGGTCCAAGCAAGAAGAAGGGGCTGGTCCTAGCAAGAAGAAGAAGTAGTGTCATATCAAACCAAGGGCAAAGAGGGATAATTTGCATATTCAATCAGTAGCAGTGCATTGTGAGTAACCACAAATGTTCACTTATAGCTGAATTATTGCAGATTTTCTTCTGTTTTAAGAAGGCAAATTACACCAAGCTTTGATTTTTTTAGTAGAAGGTCTTTTTTGTCCCTTTTATCCCCCTATACATTCTGAGTGGTTTGGGTCACCCTGAGCTGCTTGGTTACTCTGTTGTACTGGTCCAAGCCCTATCTCATACAGCCGTATCAATCCCTGATGAGGACCAAAAGACTGAAACAGGCTGTCACATGTGGGTTTGATATGACTGTGTAAAATTTAAAGCTATATGCTTGCTATACACCAGCGGCTCTGGATGCTTGCTTGGCTTACCAAAGAGGAAAAGGGGTAATTTGCATATTTAGTAGCAGTGCATTGTGGGTAACCACAAATGTTCACTTATAGCTAAATTATTGCAGATTTCCTTCTGTTTTAAAAAGGCAAATTACACCAATACAGTGTGCGGCGTTGCAGGAAGTGACGACAGTGGAACGCACAATGGAACACGGAAGAGGTGAGTCATCCCCGCCCGCTGCCTCTTACTAATAGTGGTGGCTGCTACTGTGCTTAAGCAGGAGGGGGAGCGCACATGGGGGACCCAGGTGAAGGGGGGGGGGGTTCCTGCTGAGCTTAAGCTGGAGGGGGAGTGCACATGGGGGACCCAGGTGAGGGGGGGGGGGGTTCCTGCTGAGCTTAAGCTGGAGGGGGAGCACACATGGGGGACCCAGTTGAGGGGGGGTCCAACCCCCCTCCCCGCCGCTGTGCCCAATACCCCCTTCCTGCCCTCTACCCTCTTATGCGGCGTATGCTACGCCGCGGGTCGGCTAGTTTATAATATTAGTGGGGCAGACACACACACACACTTACACTTTTTTGTTTTTTATTTACAGAACTTGAGAGAGCCTTTCCTTTAGTGTAAGGGTTGGTTTTTCAGTGGAGCCTCAACCCTCAGCATCCTCTGTGCCAAAAACATAATGCCTATGAATCCTGAGTGCCAACCGATAAAAGCTTGGCCATTGTTTAGCAAATATAATACCTCATTGGGTAAGTGTTAGATTCAGTAATTACCTACAGAGTGTTCACTGAATAACGACCACTTCAGCTTGAAATAATTCAAATGATTCCCTTACAATTTCTCTGCTTGGCCCTCCTAAGCTTGGAGTGCTTCTATTCAAATGCTTTATGTTTGTCCTTCTGTTCAGCTGATGCAAAAATTCAGTTGCAATTTTTTTCATTATTCCATCACTTCAGCTCTTAAAAAAAAATTAGTCTAATACATAGGGAGTTCTTTCTTAAATCTATGAACACTTGAGTTTCCCTGCCCGTGTTTTCCTCTTTTTAACAATTTAATATTTTTTACATGAATATCTATTTCCTCCTTTCATCTGAGCATCAACTGGGAAATTAATTTTCCTGCAGAAATATTTAGCATCCCCTCCATTGTGCCGCGCGCTCAGAAATTCTATTTTTGACTTTTGGAAAGCATTGCCTCAGCACTGGGACTGGCAATCGAGACAGCTGCACATTATAGTCCTTTCTCATGTATGAATCTCTTAACGGAGCAGACTGAATGGCTTTATGACTGTAAGCTGGCTTCACATCAAATGCATTTCCTTTTTCATTGTCTCAGACAAAAATATTACTTGATTACACATTCTCTGCATGTCTCGCTACTGTACGTGCTTCAGATAATCAGCGGGGTCAGCCTGTGCTTTAACTTTTAAATGACTCATCTGGTGACTTAAATGGTAATAGGAGGAAAATTGTTTCTATTCCAAGATCTAGTTTTATTCAAACTAGGAAACAGAAGACTAGGCCGTGGTATATTTTAAAGTGTTAAAAACCACTTGTAATAATTATATAAACAAGAGGGAACTTATCCCCTAGAGCCCACTATGACATCTGTGACATCTGTGTCTAAAGGCCCATACCCAATACACAATTTCTCCTATGATTTTTCTGATGAAAGGCAATTTTTTTGAGTGACGACGAGCAATCGTTTCCGTGATCTCGCAACTTGGGTACATGTGTGTGATTACGGAAACTACACGGATTGGATCTTTAACCACTTTCCCCACCACTATAGTATATCTACGTCAGCTGTGGCACCCTCCAAGCCACAGCGACGTAGATATACTGACTTGGCTGCAGCCCTGCTGTGCACGGTCGGGTGCACTTCAGAGCGCACCCTCCGGCACTGTCAGCTGCAATACTAATTGGTGGAAGGGAACATGTTCCCTTTTGGCCAATTAGTCCACCCCCCTCCCACGAATGATCGCTGCAGTAGTGAACTGCTCGATCCTTCATCTGTCCCCCTCGGCGCACAAATAGTTAAAAAAAATCATCCAGCAAGCAGCCTCACTCACCTACCTCGTTCCTGCGACGATCCTGAAGCCTGATCCTCCAATCACCGCTCTGCATTCAGACGCATATTGCCGGAAACCCGGGTCCCGGCTTGATGACGTCAATAAGCGGCTGACTGCAGAGCGGAGAACAGAGGATCGGGCTTCAGGACAGTCGCAGGAACGAGGTAGGTGAGTGAGGCTGCTTGCTGTTGGATTTTTTTTAGGATTTCTGCACGGAGGGGGCGGGGGGCATCTGGCTATCGATCCTGGGGGGTGGGGGTAGGATAAATAAAAGGGGGGTTACATATTTGTTGGGGGGCATCTAATTGACTAAGGGGAGGGGGGATTTACTAATTTGGTGCATCTGGGCAACTGGGGGGGGGGGGCAGTAATCATATACTGGGGGCACATTTTGGCTAAAATGGGGGGACAGCACTAATCCTGGGGGTACATCTGGCCATAATGGGGTTAATCCTGATCCAGGGACACATATGGCTATAAAGAGGGGCACTATTCCTGGGGGTGCGTCTGTCAATCTATTCTGGGGCGGTCAAACGCAGGGGACACATGTGGCTATGCTAGGGAGGCTGATATTGGGGACACATCTGACTATACTGGGGGAGGCGGTGATACTGGGGGCACATCTGGATATCTATACTGGGGTGACTTTAACTGTCGGCACAGTTTTTATGTCAATCGCACTTTTTATTTCCAAACAGGAATTGGTAAAAATTGAGAAACAATGCATTTTTTAAAAAAATTTCCCACTTTTTCCCATTAAAATGCATAGAGAGGAACATTTCCCTTTGTACCAAATACCCCCCAATGAAAGCTTAGTTTGTCTTGAAAAAACCGATATATAGATAATTTAAGTGGTACGAGTACAGATGAAGTTATTGCTGATTAAAAAGGGACACCGCTAAAGTGTCAAAACTGCTCTGGTCAATAAGGGGAAAACAAGGTCTGGATGCAAAGTGGTTAAAGGGGCACTATGGTGAAAAATTGAAAAATTTAAAATATGTGCGAACATAGACAAATAACAAGTACGTTTTTTCCAGAGTAAAATGAGCCATAAATTACTTTTCTCCTATGTTGCTGTCACTTACAGTAGGTAGAAATCTGACAGAAGTGACAGGTTTTGGATTAGTCCATCTCTTCATGGGGGATTCATGGGGGATTCTCAGCAAGGCTTTTATTCTTTATAAAGATATTCCCTAAAAAGGATTTAAACAATGATGCTGGCCAGCTTCCCTGCTCGCTGCACAGTTTTTTTTTTTGGCAGTTGGACAGAGCAACTGCCATTCACTAAGTGCTTTTGAAAATAAATAAATCCCTGAGAATCCCCATGAAGAGATGTCCAAAACCTGTTGCTTCTGTCAGATTTATACTACCTGCTGTAGTACCGACCGAGGTAAGACTGTTCCTTATTAACTCCCCAGAAATGTTTACACTCACATTGGGGCGCTCCCTCCCACCCTACATGGATTAGCTGCAAGCTGTTTCAGGTGTGTAATAGACATTACCAATATATGAAAGATTAAAGGAATACTATCGATTCACATATTTTTTTCAATTGACACAGGAATTGTTTGGGAAGTGCTGCTAAGTACTGGTGTATACATTTTAGTAGCAACTTCTTTGTTTACTCTTATAAAAATACATTCAAACTTTACTGACGCCAAAACTGACGGCTGACTGAGCCATGAGGAGAGGGGAAATTCCCCTCACACTTGATCAGTTAACTCTGTGTAGCTCTGTGTGTGACAGAGAAGAGAGCTCCCAACAGCTGCAGCTCCTGTGTCCTGTGTTTCTGACTGACATGTCTGAAGAGAGCAGAGGAAATGTAACTAATTGTCACAGCTTTTTCATACGGTTTTTGCTTTCAGAGTTTGATATGTTTGATAATTGCTTTCTGTAGTCTGATATGCAACTCTGGCTGTACATTGAAGCAGACACTCCTTCTGCAATTGATTTGTCCCAATATAGCTAAATCCTACCATCAATAAATTACAGCTTTTGCCTCTGATATTTAACATGAAAAGTAGGAAAATGTTTACATAGCTACTTAGAGATTATTTGCACACTGTCATTTTAGAACACTTGGGTATCGATAGTTTTCCTTTAACAGAACTCCAGGAGACTGGTATTATTTAAAAGAAAATAAATATGGCACACTCCATGTCCCAAACATTTTAGTTGTCCTTTAAAGTTCAACCATAAGTGTCCCATATATTACACACCTCTGAAGTTATGCTGCTTCCCTTTTAGTTCATATTTCTAGCTGCTGATTTGTCGCTTCTCTCCCCATGTAACCGGGCTGTGTACTGCTGGCTCCTCCCCTGGGCTCAGTAGGATTCTTCTCTATTGTTGAGTTTAGCAATCATCTTTCTAGATCCCTTTGCACTGCAGCCTTCTGACGGCATAAAAAAAAAACCAACAACACTTTTTTTCATCCTTATTGCATTTTTGAGATATGTTTATCTGCTCTTTGGCATGAATCTCATTGAGATCCTACAGAATTTTTTTTCTTTAAATGAGCATCTGTGGTTTCCTATGATGCATCATTGCCGTATATGAAAATCATCTCTTTATGCCCCCGAAAGCAAGGAACACATCTAGAAATGGAGTATAGTTGGAAGCAGAAAATTTGGGTGCTCAGGAAGTATGGCCGCTGCAATAGCTGCCCATAGGATTATTGCCTATGTATGGAAATACACCTGACAAATAACAGGTGACGGGGCCGCCCACTCACAATTGTTTTTCTGGTACATTTGCTGAAAATTCTCATTTTTGTATGTTCGACAAAGCTCTTTGTTTTTGTTTTTCCACGTATTTGCCAATTTTTTTATTTTATTTTTCTGGGGCAGGAGGGGGGTTACGGTTTAGCGGTTTGAAAATTTTAAGTAAAATAGTACAAAGGTAAATGTTACCAATGTCCTACTGAAAAGACGTAGATCCCATGTTAACCATTAAAGCCTTTTGGACGTAGCTGCTACGTCCAAAAGGCTGCTGCTGCGCGCTCCCGCAGCCAATCGCTCATGCCCAAGGGCTCACGGGCCACGGCCCGTTAGCCCGGAGATCAATGAATAGGAACACACACGCGCACTCCCGACCATGGATTCGGTAGCCCAGGAATCAATGTATCGGGCTGTGGTGCCCGATCACTGATTCCTCCCCCCCCCCCCCCGGAAAAAGCCACAGCTTCTCTCGGAAGCTATGCTTTTTCTGACTCTATGTCTCTCTAAGCGTACATTGTACGCTTAGAGTGACGTCATGTAAACAAATTCAAGATTGCCATCTTGTGGCCAAAAAGTAAAACTACATCTAAAAGTAAAAAAACATTACAATACACAAATATTTCCCCAAATAAAACACTATTTATATCCCACCCTCCCTAAAATACTATCATAAAATGTTTAATAAAAAAAAACAAAAAAACATTACTATAAAAAAAACACATAAATATTTACCTAAGGGTCTAAACTTTTTAAATATCTATGTAAAGATGAAATATTTCTCTATATTTTCTTTTTATAAGCTTGTAAATAGTGATGGATGCAAAATGGAAAAAATGCTCTTTTATTTCCAAATAAAATATTGTCGCCATACATTGTGATAGGGACATAATTTAAATGGTGAAATAACCGTGACAAATGGGCAAATACAATACGTGGGTTTTAATTACGGAGGCAGGTATTATTTTTAAACTATAATGGCCGAAAACTGAGAAATAATGATTTTTTTTATTTTTTCTCTTATTCTTACTGTTAAAATGCATTTACAGTAAGGTAGCTCTTAGCAAAATGTACCCCCCAAAGAAAGCCTAATTGGTGGTGGAAAAAAAACAAGATATAGATCAGTTCATTGTGATAAGTAGTGATAAAGTTATAGGCTAATGAATGGGAGGTGAACATTGCTCGGATGCATAAAGTGAAAACGACTGAGGTCTTAAGTGGTTAAAAAACAACTGAAGGTTGAAGTGGTTAAACTGCTGTTGCAGTCCCTCGATTCCTGCTACCTGGACCATCGTTTTCCATACTACATGGAGGATCATGGAAGTCCCACCATCAGGATATGAGAGAAAACATATCCAATTTTATTAAACTTTTAATGTTTTGTTTGGCATTTTTACTTCCCAGCCGTCCTGACATACTGGCTTGCTAGTGTTCTTGTTTAAAAGACCTACTGGAGCCTATAAAAGTTGGTGTGCAATATGTTATGGGCCATGCATTTTACATTATGCCAGCACATTTCACAGCATGGCTCTTGGCTACTGAAAGCATCAGCCCTATTTCCTGCATTTTTCACGCAATAAAAGAGCCTGAGGCTGTAGAAGTTCTGCTGTCCAGTAATTGAACTGATAACCATTGTAATTAAAAAGTTCTGAAGATAGAATCAGTTTGTTTTTCAATTAGCATGGTATTATTTATTGATATGTTTGCATGCAGTGTTGTTATTTTTGGTTGAATCATTTATTATGGCTTGATCAGCTTTTAGGAATTTACATATGGTCAGTTTTTTTTTTTCTTCTTCTTCTTCTTTTTTTTTTAATTTTTTTTAATTTACTGTAATTAAATCCTTTATTGCAGACAGTTAAGATGCATTAAGAGATTTGTCAGGTTTTAAAAGTACAACTCCTGGTTTGGAACGGGTCCAAATAAATAATCTGATAGTTTAGTAAATTTGAACCTTTTTTTTATGTCCCATAAGGGTTCAGCTTGTGAAACTTTTGATGTCCTGGAACAGCCCAAATGAAGGAGCTAACAGAATATTTTTTTTGAGGGGGAGGAGCTACTGCATGCTGTTTGAACTACAAATTAGGTGGAGGCAAGGACACAGCTATCTGAGAAAGATTGTATAGCAGTTATAGTCTGTGAACAGGAAGTGGTTAGCACCTAAGCTCCTGACCAAGTACCTTGCAAGAAGTTTTGAATTAGGATGATGCCATTTATTGGCTTACTTAATCACTTAAAAAACTTGTTTTCACTGATGGCTAACACAGTACAATACTCTATTAAGACCGCATTCCTTAAAAGTGATTTATTTGACATTAGATAATCAAGCAGATTCTGCACAGAGAAACAACTTGGTTTTTATCTTGACAACTTACACAGGTCCAGGGAAACCTTTATGCTGTTTGAGCATGGAGTTGGTCTTAGATGGCCAGTTCTTTCATCTCACTTCCTGTCTCAGAATCCCAACAGAAAGGTGGTGCAATTATCCACCTTTGACAGTTGTCACCAGAACAGGTTTTTCCATTGGAGATTTATCCTTAGCACCATCCACAAATGTAAAAAATGTGTCTTTCACCTAAATAGCCGCAGAGCCTATCACACCCAAGACAGTGGGAGTAGCTCATCACTACTTAGTAGACACATAGCACAGAAAAGCACGATGAAAATAAGTGAATAAAAAATACCCATTAAGATCAAAACTACTGTAAAAAAAATATGGTACGGTTACAATATCTGACAGAGGTCACAATGCAGTGACAGCATATACAGTGGGATGCAAAAGTTTGGGCAACCTTGGTAATCAACATGATTTTCCTGTTTAAATCATTGGTTGTTACGATAAAAATTGTCAGGTAAATATATCATTTAGGAGATGCACACAGTGATATTTGAGAAGTGAAATGAAGTTTATTGGATTTAAAGAAAGTGCTCAATAATTGTTTAAACAAAATTAGGCAGGTGCATACATTTGAGCACCACAAAAAAGAAATGAAATCAATATTTAGTAAATCCTCCTTTTGCAGAAATTACAGCCTCTAAATGCTTCATGTAGGTTCCAATGAGAGCCTGGATTCTGGTTGAAAGTATTTTGGACCATTCCTCTTTACAAAACATCTCTAATTCATTCAGGTTTGATAGTTTCCGAGCATAGACAACTCTTAACTGACATTTTTTATCATAACAACCAACAATTTATACAGGAAAATCATGACGATTAACAAGGTTGCCCAAACTTGCGAATCCCACTGTATCAGTAGTCATTAGTATTAGAAAGCTTTGGACACCAAACAAAATGATCACAACTAAACCGAATAGGAAAGGGTAGGACATATGGATAAAATGGAAACTGGTGGCCACATTTGAAAGCTGAGTGTGATACAGAGAAACCAAGAAGCTGAGAAACATTTTGAAAATATCTAAAAAGCTGAATTGAACTAGTATAGACAAAAAGTGCAGGAAGGCCTCCATTTCTAAACTTGCCATTGGCCCTATTATTTCGTAGAGACATTCATCAACATAGATTAGATTGTATTTGCAAGCCTTTTTGACTAGGCCTCTTCCTCAAGTTCACCACCACCATAAGGACTCAATTACTTGTTTTCTATATTTATCCCTTCATTGCAATCTGCACAACACTGTTTATGATTTCACAAACAATTTTGTGCACCATTGTTTGAAGGCCAACTATAGTGAGAGGTATTTGGAGGTTGCCATATTTATTTCCTTTTAAGCAATGCCAGTTGCCTGGCTATCCTGGTGGTCCTCTTTCTCCCATGCTTTTAGCCATAGACCCTGAACAAGCATGCAGCAGATCATGTGTTTCTGACAATATTGTCAGACCTGGCAAGATTAGCTGTATGCTTGATCCTGGTGTGATTCAGGCGCTACTGCAGCCAAACAGATCAGCAGGACTGGTATTGTTTAAAAGGAAATAAATATGGCAGCCTCCATACTCTTCTCACTTCAGTTGTCCTTTACCACTGTAATGTCCCTTGTTATTTTGTTCGACGTTGTATTATCTCTCCGATCTACTGTACAGCTCTGTGTAATGTTAGCAATTTATAAATAAAGTTTAATAATAGCTAGATCTCAAGGGAGGCAAAATAGTAATAACTGATTTAGTTGATACTGAGTTTAGAAAACTGAGGAAAATGAAATCTCTAAAGTACCTTAGATAAGTCAACTGCTCATTTTCATTATTATAACTCATTCACTTTGCCTTTATGTACAAAACTTGATCACGCATTCACAACTGCATTCTATAACCTCGGACAGCATGCATCAGGGCCGGGCCGAGACAGAGGCGAGAGACGCTCCAGCCTCAGGGTGCAGTGTTGGAGAAGGCGCACAACTTACTCGCACAGCTATAATTCCTCTATTGAGTTTGAAGCAGAGAGAAATAAGAATAGGGGATAAATGGTAGTGACTGCAAGCCTGATAACTAGAGATTAAGGTGTTAGTGTTGGGGGTGGTTGGGGGGCCTGGGGTACCTCTTAAGGTGGCTACACACAATACAATAAAATGATCCGATTTTACAGCAATTTGATAAATATTATTGGATCTCCCGAAAAATTTGAAACCTTTTTTTATTCGACTGAAAAATACGATTTCCTGTTTTTTCCCGATTTGTATCGATCCAGAATGCTGGAAATGTTTCTTCAATTTTTCTAAAGATTGTATGGTGTGTGCAATTTTCTCAGAGTTTCCAATCATTTTTATCATAACCGGGGACAAATTGAACATATGTGTGTGGTACATTGGTCATATTTTTGAAATGTAATAATCAGTAAGAAAAATTGCAATTCTTAAATTGAACAGATATTTAAAAAAATTGTATGGTGTGTAGCCACCTTAAGTCTAATAGCAATCAGTGTGTGACTGCTGGGGTGGGAGGGATGGAGGGGCGCATTTTGGTGCCTCAGCCTTGGGTGCTGGAGGACCTTGTCCTGGCTCTGGTGTGCATTCCGTTCCACCTATGTGTTGAGGTCACACAAGAAGTTAGTCTCCCCCACAATCATTTTTTTTTATTTTATTGTTGTTGTTATTACTGTATAATGTATTGGTAAAGTGCTGACATTTCAATAATATGTTTCTCAGAGAAATTTAATTTCTACCATAGACGTACTAATAATACCTTAATTGCACACCTGAAGGTTACCCCATCCTTCTTTAGAAGTCTATAGCATGTTATGGGAGCTCCAAGTTCCCCTTTATTTTTTAAATCAATTATCCTGATGAACATTCCATAACATGCTATCATAATGGTACCCCGAGACAAAAATGGAACAAAGCAGGGGCTGCTTGGGGGAATTTATAAAGAAAAAAAGCAACAGCAAGCTTTTTTTTTTTTTTTGTATTCATTATTCTACAGAACATTTATCAAAGAACATCAAACCTTTACCCATATGCAAAATTATAAAATGCGTAAAATATAGTACATAGTAATATTAAAGGGCTACTTAAGCCAACTGAAAATAAAAGGGTTTCACTTACCTGGGGCTTCTACCAGCCCCCTGCAGCTGTCCTGTGCCTGTGTCAGTCCTCTACGATCCTCCGTTCCCCTGCCGTGGTTTAGTTTCGGTTTTAAAGACGGAGAGTCGGCTGACCACTGCGCCTGTGCAGCCCTGGCCACACATATCCTTGCTCATGTTCCCATTCGAAATAGCGTCCTGCTCCTACGCGTTTACTACAATAGGTAAACAGGTTTATTAAATGGACAATCAGACACTCGGTAGATAGCGTAATTCATGGATCATCGTCTGCTTCCTCAGATCAGAAAAAAAAGTGTTTTAAAACAAGTGTATATCCTGCTGGGAACACCTCTTGCCTCTAGCCTGCTGGAAGGTGCTTTGGGGTCCCGGACCCCCGACCCTGTTTTTCTGGAGTGCAACCTGCCACAAGAGCCTGAGTGAGGACGGATTTTCCTCACTGATGTTTACATTGTGGTTGTGAGTTTTTGCAACCTAGACTCGTGAGTATAATTAATTTTGCTATTTGGCTGCTCATAGCCATGATATACTACACTGTTAGGGGCTTCTGGTGTTTCTGTCTCATTTTTTGTTCCCTTTGAAAGGTTGTTCAACTCCATTAGACCACACTTTAGTGCTTTAAATGGTTGAGTTTGGGACACTGGCGGACATACGGCCGTGCAGGCCATGCAAGCGCACGAGGGCCCCTGAAGTTCCATTGTTTCAGGGGCCCAATTTTTTTTTTCTTTTTCTTGGAGGACCGCCTCCTATCCTTCCTCCCTCCCTCCCTCACCTCGAGCCCCCCTCCTGGTATTCGCGACGGAATAGCGGCAGATATAGGAAAGCTCTGGCGGTTCCAGCAGGTGCTAGAGGTTCAGCCGCCTGGTCCACACAGTCTCCTCTCCTCTGTATGCCGGTCGCACTAAACCAGGAAGCAGCGGGCGGCATACAGAGGAGATGTTTGTGGTTCGTCCTTGAGGAGGTAAGAATCACATAATCCTATCTATTACTTGATGATCAGATACTTAGGTCACCTCCAACAGTGTACCTAGACTTGGAAGCCAAGGATGCTCCAGACCATACAGAACTGTGCACAAGATCACTGCTTTAAAAAGGATCACGTTTATCTTAAATGGTTCATTTTTGTCTCTAAATGTTTTTTAATTTACTAGATTGTCAATTGACATTTTTTTTCAGTTTAATTCCTTACATTCCACAAATAGATTGTCATAAATTTAGTCTGGAAAAGCTTCACAAAATAAAGAGATAGCAGAGCTCTGGTGAATGAAGCTATTAATTAATTGATAAGAGATATTTTTGAAGAATGTAAGAAAGTAAATGAAAATAAGATGGCGTCTTTTGAACAATGTGAAGGTGTCTGCTGTGTCTGTGCAAAGCGCGGTAAATAACTAAATGAAGTTTAGAGCTAATTAGTGAAAAACAGATATCTTCATGGTTATGCTTGCCTGACCACAATTCTATGAAGTAAGCTTCATATTTTAGATACATAGCAAATAGCGCCTTTATGGGAGATTGGAGTCAATTTAAAAAAAATGCCTTTGAAATGAAAATTAGACTAAAGGTTAAGAAGAAATCAATATAAACAGGTATCAGCCAATTAGGTTACATACTTTACATTATCTCTATTTTAAATAAAAACGTAGGAAAAGTGTACCAGTTTAGGCACAAGGGGAATCTGATCAGTACATTTTTGAAGTATGGAACCTGCAGAGAAAGTGAGTGGGTGTGGGGATGGCTGAAAGAGAAAACTGGCAAAGAGAGAGGCAAAATGCCAGGTTGATACATAGAGAGAGGAAGGGTATACAAAGGAGCATAGGAAGAAAGAGCATGAGGTGGCAGAGGTAGGTGGCAGAGAAAGAGAGAGTGGAAGGCTATATGGCAATCACCAGCTTCCCTTCAGTCGTTCAGTCCCTACACCCCATTCTTCCCCACTCTCTTCACTTTTAGCCAAGAAGACCCCACTTGAACAGGAAACTAAAAACACTTCTACCCAACTTTAGTTGCCCCTAGGACTTAGCGTACACAGTATAGGAATTGAGGCAGCGGAGGCCAATGAAGAACCAAACACCATACACTGACAGAGTCTAGGAACGACACCAAGGTCAAACCAAGATCAGATAACTGACAATCCAGAGGTCGGACAAAATCAAGGTCAGGAGCAAGCCAAAAGGTCATACCTGGAAGAGCAATTAGCCAGGCAGATAATCCAAGGAGTCAAACAAAAGCTTAGTCAAAACAGGCCAGAAGTCAAGACATGCGGCTATACAAGTGAAGGTCAAAGCTCAGCAAAGGTCAGCGAAGACAATCCAATACACACTTAGCAGCTTTGCACACAACTAACCACTATCAGGAGCAAGGGACACTGCAGAGAGAGAGATTTGTATAGCCAATTCCACCAATCAAAACAGAACTTCAATTTATTTTGTTTAAGTAGCTGATAGTGTCAGATAAAACCATGTAGTTTCAAAGCTGAGTTGTCCCCGAGTCAGTGTTTGTCGTCGTATTCTAGCTCAGCATATATTTTTGTTAGTAATCCCTTTCTCCAGTAAATCATGTCTGATTTTGTTTGAACACTGTTTGGTTTGTTATTTTTACTATGACTAAAAGGGCTGCTTTGGACAATTTATTTCAGCTGAGATGTCACATGACTTTTTCTGGGAGAGTAGGAGGTTTAGATGGTTATATTGTGGTTTAGGAAACACCATTACTGCTGTGCATCCTATCAAGCCCTTTCAAGCTTCATGCTGAAAATACCTTAAAGGTCATTACAAACAATCGAAAAGCCATGTTGTGCGCCGTGACTTTCAGAAATTAAAGGGGACCTGAAGTGAGAGGCATATGGTGGCTGCCATGTTGATTTCCTTTTAAACAATTTGGGATGCTCTACTGTACTATTTATATTCCACTCAATTATATTATAATACAATGTTGTTATAGTACAGCTTGAGTGTACATGTCTGCTATTTAACTGTATACCTCGATGCCTGACCATGTCATTATTGGTTTTTTAATGTTACAATTTTGTATTTTGGCTTGGCCATTTTATATGTAATATTGTACATGTCACTTTAAGAAGGTAACCATGCCCACTGTGGGTGGGCACCTTATTATTTAAACTTGTGAAGAACCTGTACATGCTAGCTATGATTAAGAGCTCCGATACGCGTTAGCTTCTTGTGTGTTCACTGATGTGCTAATAAAGGAAGATACTTTTTTACACCCACCCATGGTGTAGCGGGATATCCTTTCTTTTTGCCTGTATTATTCGAGACCAGTGATTCCTGCTCCCTTGGGCTATACAGCGGTGGTAGTAGCGCTTCCATTTTTCTTGCTAAATTTGGGATGTCTGGCAGTCCTACTGACCTTTTTGGCTTCAAACTAGTGAGACAGGGGCATAACTAGAAATCACTGTCCCCCCTTGCAAAATTTTTGAATGCCACCCTCCTCCACCACATTGCTTAAAGGAGCACTGATATGCAAAGGGAACATTTAAATCAAAAGTCTATGTACCACTAAAGCAACCCATCACCCCCATCCCCTGCCCACACTGTTTGAAGGGGGGGCTGGAGCACAGGGGGATATTTTAATCAAAGGTTTCTGTGCCATGAAAGCACCCCTCTCCCCTGACCATCCTAGTTAAGTGAAGGGTTGGAGGAAAAAAGGCATACTTGCTAGCATCATAGATCATGCACTGTGACTGAAGCTTCTGCCAGCAACTAAGCAAATTGCCTCTCAGTCCTCTCTGGTCTGGACTAGTCCCTCCAGCTGTGGCTCAAGTTAAGCAGCAGTGCTTGCTTCTTCTGAGGGTCTGGCCACTGGTGTATTGCTCCCAGATTGATGTGACAGCAGTGGCATGAGGAAGATATGTTAAAAAAACTCACGTCCCCTCACAAAAATTGTTGCTGCCACCTCCTCCCTCCTGCAGAGTAGAACAGGGAGTGGGTGAAAACTTGCTTCCAGCTTCTGCTGGTCTCCTCGGTGCTTTGCAGCCGAAAACTCTGTGCCGTTATTCACCAGCTCCCAGCTCCTTAAAGTGACAGGCAACTGACTGTTCTCTACTATCACCCCAAATGGTACATTTGTGCGATTAAATCCTATCCCTTGGTGGCTGAGTTGTTTTCCCTACATAACCTAGGCCATATCGGCACTTTAGCAAATATACCACATAAGTGGACTCACATGTAAAATATCCTTTTATAGAAAACTTATGGCCACTAGAGGGATGGGTTGCCTGTCACTTTAAGGAGCGTGGACATAATGTCTCCCAGCTCAAGGTACAAGTTATAGACCAGGCACCCCTAAGATTGCATAGAGGAGACCGTCATAAATTGCTACTTAAGAAGGAAGCTGTGTGGATAAAAAAATGGGTACTCTGGAGAGAGGAGGATTAAACAAGGACTATGACCTGGCATTGTGTATATAGTGGTGCTGCTGCATTTGTCTTTGGTGTTTACAATGTCTTTCATTACTTGCATATGTATTTGTTTTTTCAGGAGTATGGTGACTGGCTACCCAGTGATATGGAAGCTTGGGCCTATAAGTATCCAAATTGCCCAGGGTGTCGATCAGCGCTGTGGTGGGTGAGTGGTGGGGATGTGCTTGTCCCGTTCCCCATCCCTTAGTCCTAATAGTTTGTTTACTATGGTTATTTAGTTACCCAGGCTTGGCCAATAGGAATATTGTGTGAGAGAGGGGCGTGGATTGCCCTATGATGATGCAGCCTGTTGCCTAGCAATACAGGGCCACAGCCGCCACACATTGACGTGCGCAGTGTGTGCCTCGCTCCGGGTACAACATGTGATAGATCGTATGACTGGGGAGTTGGGCAGGAGCGTCCTCTTCGCTCAAGCTTCCATAGCGCTGACCGAGGTGAGTAATAGACACGATTTGGCATTATTTTAGATGCATAGATGGGAGGGATGAGACATGCAGATTTCCCTTCAGCAGCCCCGTTTCTTGCCCCGTGCGGAGCGTGCCGCCGCCCGGGGCGCTGTTGGGAGGGGGGCGCTATAATGGAGGGGGGAGCCGGAGCCGCGGGGAGGGCAGCCCGACCTCTCCCTCCCTCTCCTCTCCCGGGCGCCCTCCGTGCTCCCCCCTCAGATGCAGAGTTCGTGAGCAGCAGGGAAGCGCTGTTTACAACTCACCGGCTGCCTGGCTCCAAGCGCTGCTCTCTCGCCGCTGGTCTCCCCTCTCTGTATACATACTGATACACGCTGCTTCCGGCTACAGGAAGCAGCGTGTATCAGTACGTATACAGAGAGAGAGAGGAGACCAGCGGCGAGAGAGCAGCGCTTGGAGCCAGGCAGCCGGTGAGTTGTAAACAGCGCTTCCCTGCTGCTCACGAACTCTGCATCTGAGGGGGGAGCACGGAGGGCGCCCGGGAGAGGAGAGGGAGGGAGAGGTCGGGCTGCCCTCCCCGCGGCTCCCCCCTCCATTATTGGGGGCATCTACCTATCTAACCTATTCTGGGGGCACCTACCTAATCTAACCTACGCTGGGGGGCAGCTGCTAATCTAACCTACGCTGGGGGGCACCTACCTAATCTAACCTACACTGGGGGGCAGCTACCTATCTAACCTATACTGGGGGCAGCTACCTAATCTAACCTACGCTGGGGGGCAGCTACCTATCTAACCTATACTGGGGGCAGCTACCTAATCTAACCTACGCTGGGGGGCAGCTACCTATCTAACCTACACTGGGGGGCACCTACCTAATCTAACCTACGCTGGGGGGCAGCTACCTATCTAACCTACACTGGGGGGCAGCTACCTATCTAACCTACACTGGGGGGCAGCTACCTAATATAACCAACACTGGGGGGGCAGCTACCTAATCTAACCTATACTGGGGGGCAGCTACCTAATCTAACCTATACTGGGGGGCAGCTACCTATCTAACCTATACTGGGGGGCACCTACCTAACCTATACTGGGGGGCACCTACCTAACCTATACTGGGGGGGCAGCTACCTTATCTAACCTATACTGGGGGGCAGCTACCTAATCTAACCTATTCTGGGGGGCACCTGTCTAATCTAGCCTATACTAGGGGGCACTTATCTAATCTAACCTATACTGAGAGGCACCTACCTATCTAACCTAGGGGGGGGGGGGGCGCAATTTTTACACCCTCGCCCTGGGTGCATTTTAGCCTAGAAACTGCACTGCCCTTCAGGGGTGTGGACTATGAGAGTCATTTGAATATTAAGCCTGTAAGTTTCCCATCAGGTCTGCCGGGGGTCACATGTTGCTGATTGGCCAGTGCACCGATCACCTGACCATTTTGTTGAGGATTAGCTCACTATATAAATGGAATCTGTGATAATGCTGGAATATGATGTTAAGCTTCACAGCTTGAGAAAGGGCCGATTGCCCGAAACAGCAGAGCTGTCGCTGTCTGCTGCTGCATCGTGTTTTTTAACCCTTTTTGATTACTAATAAAAGAGCTATTTTTACTCAAGTCAGTGCTGACTCTTTTGGAAGATGGATTGGAAGATGACTGTAGTTAGAGTGACCAGATTTTTGTCGGTTCAACCTGGGACGGAGGTGGGGGCGGCGGGGCAGCGTGCCGCACCAGAAAATGGGTGGGCGCGCTAAGCACCGCACTGAAAAATGGGTGTGGCCATGACATTGTATGGGCGGAGCTAACATAATGATGTAACAGCGAGGCATACGAAAGCAGTGTTTACGCCATGATGTGGTCAAACGCGAATTCGCATCATGGGTGTTCAGAAACTGTGTGATGCTATTTAGTAGTATACCATAACCCCAAAGCAGCAAACATAGCCTACTATGACCATTAAATAATAAATGCAGCAACAGTTACCCCAGACACCAGAAAATAAACGCAATGTGGGCAACATGTCAGCACAAAATAAACGCAATGGGCAACATGTCAGCAGAAAATAAACGCAATGTGGGCACATTTCAGCACAAAATAAACCCAATCTGGGCACATTTCAGCACAAAATAAACCCAATCTGGGCACATTTCAGCACAAAATAAACGCAATCTGGGCACATTTCAGCACAAAATAAACCCAATCTGGGCACATTTCAGCACAAAATAAACCCAATCTGGGCACATTTCAGCACAAAATAAACCCAATCTGGGCACATTTCAGCACAAAATAAACCCAATCTGGGCACATTTCAGCACAAAATAAACCCAATCTGGGCACATTTCATCTGAAAAAAAAAAGAATTTACTCGCCTGGCAGAAGTCTCCTCTGGCGCGCAGCTCCCCTGGACGATTCTCTTGCAGCACATCTCCTGCGCTGACAGGCAGAGCAGGGCTACGGCAAGATGGTGCCCAAAGCCCTGTACTGGAGACACAAATAGTCTCCAGTATATAGGGCTTCGGCAGCCATCTTCCCGTAGCCCTGCTTGCCTGCTGGTGTCGGAACACCGGAAGACACTAAGGAGGCTGGAGCGGGGCTGCGGGCAATGAACTGGCACAGCGTCTATAGACGCCGCTGCCAGTTCATGCAGATACGGTGGACAGCGTCCCGAGGACGGGATGTCCCACAGCTAAAAGCGGGACGTTTCCCGGGACCTTATGCAGCCTGGGACAGCGCCCCTCGAAGGCGGGACGCGTCCCAGGCAATCCGGGACGTATGGTCACCGTACTGTAGTGCACAGGTGGTTCTGAGTCTAGAGCATGACTACTGATTTTTTTACCCTCCATCGGTGCACGCCATACATAGTTTTGCTTTGCGTAGTACTGCATAGAATCTGGTTTGTGCTGCTCATCTCCTGATATATATATATATATATATATATATATATATATATATATATATATATATATATATATATATATATATATATATATATATATATATATATATATATATATATATATATATGTATATGTATATATATATATATATATATATATATATATATATATATATATGTATATATATATATATATATATATAGATATATATATATATATATATATATATATATATATATATATATATATATATATATATATATATATATATATATATATATATATATGTATATATATATATATATATATATATATACAGTGGGTTGCAAAAGTATTCAGCCAACCTTGAAGTTTTCCACATTTTGTCATATTGCTGCCACAAACATGAATCAATTTTATTGGAATTCCACATGAAAGACCAACACAAAGTGGTTTACACATGAGAAGTGGAACGAAAATCATACATGATTCCAAACATTTTTTACAAATAAATAACTGCAAAGTCGTGTGTGCATAACTATTAGGCCTCCTTTGATCTGAGTGCAGTCAGTTGCCTATAGACATTGCCCGATGAGTGCTAATGACTAAATAGAGTGCACCTGTGTGTAATCTAATGTCAGTACAAATACAGCTGCTCTGTGAGGGCCTCAGAGGTTGTCTAAGAGAATATTGGGAGCAACAACACCGTGAAGTCCAAAGAACACACAAGACAGGTCAGGGATCAAGTTATTGAGAAATTTAAAGCAGGCTTAGGCTACAAAAAGATTTCCTAAGCCTTGAACGTCCCACGGAGCACTGTTCAAGCGATCATTCAGAAATGGAAGGAGTATGGCACAACTGTAAACCTACCAAGACAAGGCTATATACCTAAACTCACAAGCCGAACAAGGAGAGCGCTGATAAGAAATGCAGTAAAGAGGCCCATGGTGACTGTGGACGAGCTGCAGAGATCTACAGCTCAGGTGGGAGACTCTGTCCATAGGACAACTATTAGTCATGCACTGTACAAAGTTGGCCTTTATGGAAGAGTGGCAAGAAGAAAGGCATTGTTAACAGAAAGCATAAGAAGTCCCATTTGCAGTTTGCCACAAGCCATGTGGGGGACACAGCAACCATGTGGAAGAAGGTGCTCTGGTCAGATGAGACCAAATGGAACTTTTTGGCCAAAATGCAAAACGCTATGTGTGGCGGAAAACAAACACTGCACATCCCTCTGAACACACCATCCCCACTGTCAAATATGGTGGGGTGCATCTCTTCAGCGGGGACAGGGAAGCTGGTCAGAGTTGATGGGAAGATGGATGGAGCCAAATACAGGGAATCTTGGAAGAAAACCTCTTGGAGTCTGCAAAAGACTTGAGACTGGGGCGGAGGTTTACCTTCCAGCAGGACAATGACCCTAAACATAAAGCCAGGGCAACAATGGAATGGTTTAAAACAAAACATATCTATGTGTTAGAATGGCCCAGTCAAAGTCCAGATCTAAATCCAATCGAGAATCTGTGGCAAGATATGAAAACTGCTGTTCACAAACGCTGTCCATCTAATGATTAGATGGACAGCGTTTGTGAACAGCAGTTTTCATATTAGATTCTAATCTGACTGAGCTGGAGCTGTTTTGCAAAGAAGAATGGACAAGGATTTCAGACTGGCAGCTGTAATTGCAGCAAAAGGTGGTGCTACAAAGTATTGACTCAGGGGGCCGAATAATTACGCACACCCCACTTTGATTTTCGTTTCAACTTCTCACATGTACACCACTTTGTATTGGTCTTTCACGTGGAATTCCAATAACATAGATGCATGTTTGTGGCAGTAATGTGACAAAATATGGAAAACTTTAAGGGTGCCGAATACTTTTGCAACCCACTGTATATACTGTATATATATATATATATATATATATATATATATGTATATATATATATATATATATACAGGATCTTCTCAAAAAATTAGCATATTGTGATAAAGTTCGTTATTTTCTGTAATGTACTGATAAACATTAAACTTTCATATATTTTAGATTCAAATACACACAACTGAAGTAGTTCAAGCATTTTATTGTTTTAATATTGATGATTTTGGCATACAGCTCATGAAAACCCAAATTTCCTACCTCAAAAAATTAGCATATTTCATCCAACCAATAAAAGAAAAGTGTTTTTAAAACAAAAAAGGTCAACCTTCAAATAATTATGTTCAGTTATGCACTAAATACTTGGTCCGGAATCCTTTTGCAGAAATGACTGCTTCAATGCGGCGTGGCATGGAGGCAATCAGCCTGTGGCACTGCTCAGGTGTTATGGAGGCCCAGGATGCTTCGATAGCAGCCTTAAGCTCATCCAGAGTGTTGGGTCTTGCATCTCTTAACTTTCTCTTCACAATATCCCACAGATTCTTTATGGGGTTCAGGTCGGGAGAGTTGGTAGGCCAATTGAGCAGAGTAATACCATGGTCAGTAAACCATTTACCAGTGGTTTTGGCACTGTGAGCAGGTGCCAGGTCGTGCTGAAAAATGAAATCTTCATCTCCACAAAGCTTTTTAGCAGATGGAAGCATGAAGTGCTCCAAAATCTCCTGATAGCTAGCTGCACTGACCCTGCCCTTGATAAAACACAGTGGACCAACACCAGCAGCTGACATGGCACCCCAGACCATCACTGACTGTGGGTACTTGACACTGGACTTCAGGCATTTTGGCATTCCCCTCTCCCCAGTCTTCCTCCAAACTCTGGCATCTTGATTTTCGAATGACATGTAAAAGTTGCTTTCATCCGAAAAAACTACTTTGGACCACTGAGCAACAGTCCAATGCTTCTTCTCTGTAGCCCAGGTCAGACGCATCTGCCGCTGTTTCTGGTTCAAAAGTGGGTTCATGCTTCCATCTGCTGAAAAGCTTTATGGAGATGAAGATTTCAGCACGACCTGGCACCTGCTCACAGTGCCAAAACCACTGGTAAATGGTTTACTGACCATGGTATTACTGTGCTCAATTGGCCTGCCAACTCTCCTGACCTGAACCCCATAGAGAATCTGTGGGATATTGTGAAGAGAAAGTTGAGAGATGCAAGACCCAACACTCTGGATGAGCTTAAGGCTGCTATCGAAGCATCCTGGGCCTCCATAACACCTGAGCAGTGCCACAGGCTGATTGCCTCCATGCCACGCCGCATTGAAGCAGTCATTTCTGCAAAAGGATTCCCGACCAAGTATTGAGTGCATAACTGAACATAAGTATTTGAAGATTGACTTTTTTTGTTTTAAAAACACTTTTCTTTTATTGGTCGGATGAAATATGCTAATTTTTTGAGATAGGAAATTTGGGTTTTCATGAGCTGTAAGCCAAAATCATCAATATTAAAACAATAAAAGGCTTGAACTACTTCAGTTGTGTATATTTGAATCTAAAATATATGAAAGTCTAATGTTTATCAGTACATTACAGAAAATAATGAACTTTATCACAATATGCTAATTTTTTGAGAAGATCCTGTATATATATATATATATATATATATATATATATATATATATATATATATATATATATATATATATATATATATATATATATATATATATATATATATATATTGCAGTCATACTGCCTCACTACTGATACAGGCTAGCAGAGAGAGATAAACACAAGACAGGAAGAGCCCAGTAAGTATTCTGGATTTTCCACTTTCCTTTTGTCAACACCTGCATTGAGATTATACGGGCAATAGAGCTTTAGTTTGGCCATTCTCTAAACAAAGGGCTTCCATGACCCCTGACTTGGTGGCCCCTAAAAAGCTCAGAGGTCTGAGCTATTGCCCTTTCTTGCACTTCTTGGAGCATCAGCCCTGAGGGTGAATGTGTGTGTGTGTGTGTGTGTGTGTGTGTAGGGTCGTATCTAAAGGCAGTAGTCCCCTTGCAGGGGGGCCCAGAGCTGTGAGGGTGTCCAACTAATAACCTCCCCTTCCTCTGATACAGGGGCCTGTACTTCAGATAAGACTTTTTGTGGCTACACTTGTCCTGGGTGTGAAGATCATGATGGCTCCACTTGTTTTATGAAGTAGGGTGGAGGGGCCCAAAAATAAACATCTCTCACAGTATACGTTATAAAGACACACACACACACACACACATATATATATATATATATATATATATATATATATATATATATATATATATATATATATATATATATATATATATATATATATATGAGGTATCTTACCTCTCCAGATGATCCAACACAGAAAAACACGGGTTTAGATCAGGAAAGGTTTATTCAAGCACAATTAAAAAAGACAATGCATTTCTAGGGTCTCTGCCCGCTTCCTCAGATCAATAAAGTACCTTAGTGAATTCATTTTGCAGCATGGTCACCAAAATTCACTTGTTTTATGACCCTTCTGAGATGAACCTCAAGGCTGTGAGAGAAGCCACCAAGGGGAGGCAAGGGAAAGGGTGTGAACATGAGGGGGGGCATCTAGGTTTCACTGGGGGGCACCATGAATTGTAGTTATGCGTGCGTGCATGCGCGTGTGTGTGTGTGCGCGTGTGTGTTAGTGACTTATACCACAAGTGATTGAACTCATTCTCAGCCACACCAGTTGGCGCAGGCCACTTCAGTGTTTTACTTATTGAAAATAAACTAAATATATCCGCTGGTGAAGAGATAAATATGTTTTTAAATTCCTTCATATACCACCCACCGCCTTCTACAGATGAATGAGCAACACGCAGTGTGAAGCGCCGCAGAGAGAAGCGGCTCTGCTGCATGAACATGTAAATGACTTCTCAGAGTGGCCATTGTGTGGCTCTTTCCAGAGAGGCTTTTTCAGAGGAATTTCTCTGTTCAGCTTACAAGGCAGCAGATTGGCAATGCCTTTCAACTTTACATATTAATGGGAGTCTGAAATAAGCCCGCAACATTTTCAATCACTTTCAACATTGTTTTTAACAGACTCTATAATAGCCTATAAATAATTCATTGTTCGTGGTCAGGCAGGTACGATGTTAACAATTAAAAAAAGCAGTGCTTGTTATTCTGTCCTACAGATTTGATTTGACTTTATTTTATTTTGGATGAAGCTGGGTAATAGGCAGAATACTTGGATGCTTCAGTGGTCTTCTCCGCTTTAGAGTGTAGATGAGAGATGCATTGATTCTGATAAGCTTGATATTTAAAGTGGAGCCGAGATAAAGTTTTACTCATTGCATAATTGTGTTCCTTACATATAGTTAAAGGGCATTCCTCAAGCCAATTACTTTTTTATGGATTTACAGTAATACCCGAATTCCCTATAAACTAAACAAGCCTTGCCCACAGCCCCTCCAGCGCCTAGGCCCTCTAAGACTCATGTAGCAAGGGCTTATGGGAGCTCAGTCTGGGCAGGAGGAGGAGGTGTTACTAGCCAGAGATTTCAGAGGCAGAGGGGAAGAGAGAGGAGGAGAGGGGAGTGAAGTTTTCAGAGGCTAAGGTGGGGAGATGCAGAGCAGCTTGCCTGTGTGTAATGATCACAAGCAGAACATGGCTGCCCTCATTGTATCACAGGAAGAAATAATCATATACTGTTGAAGCTGTTTGCAGCTAGATTTGCTGTGTAAACTATCTAAACTTTAGATAAGATACAGTAGGATGCGAAAGTTTGGGCAACATTGTTACTCGTCATGATTTTCCTGTATAAATCGTTGGTTGTTACAATAAAAAATGTCAGTTAAATATATCATATAGGAGACACACACAGTGATATTTGAGAAGTGAAATTAAGTTTAATGGATCTACAGAAAGTGTGCAATAATTGTTTAAATAAAATTAGGTAGATGCATACATTTGGGCACTGTTGTCTTTTTATTGATTCCAAAACCTTTAAAACTAATTATTGGAACTCAAATTAGCTTGGTAAGCTCAGTGACCCCTGACCTACATACACAGGTGAAACCAATTATGAGAAAGAGTATTTAAGGGGCTCAGTTATAGGTTTCCCTCCTCTTTTTATTCTCTCTGAAGAGTAGCAACATGGGGGTCTCAAAACAACTCTCAAATGACCTGAAGACAAAGATTGTTCACCATCGTGGTTTAAGGGAAGGATACAGAAAGCTATCTCAGAGATTTCAGTTGTCTGTTTCCACAGTTAGGAACATATCGACAAAATGGAAGACCACAAGCTCAGTTGAAGTTAAGGCTCGAAGTGGCAGACCAAGAAACATTTTGCATAGACAGAAGCGACGAATGGTGAGAACAGTCAGAGTCAACCCACAGACCAGCACCAAAGACCTACAACATCATCGTGCTGCAGATGGAGTTACTGTGCATCGTTCAACCATTCGGCGCACTTTACACAAGGAGATGCTGTATGCGAGAGTGATGCAGAGGAAGCCTTTTCTCCACCCACAGCACAAACAGAGCCGCTTGAAGTATGCTAAAGCACATTTGGACAAGCCAGCTTCATTTTGGAATAAGGTGCTGTGGGCTGATGAAACTAAAATTGAGTTATTTGGGCATAAAAAGGGGAATTATGCATGGATTAAAAACAACACAGCATTCCAAGAAAAACACCTGCTATCTACAGTAAAATATGGTGGTGGTTCCATCATGCTGTTGGGCTGTATGGCCAGTGCAGGGACTAGGAATCTTGTCAAAGATGAGGGACACATGGATTCCGCTCAGTATCAGCAGATTCTGGAGACCAATGTCCCGGGAACCAGTGACAAAGCTGAAGTTGTGCCGGGGCTGGATCTTTCAACAAGACAACGACCTTAAACACTGCTCAAAATGGCCATCTCAGTCCCCAGACCTGAATATAATTGAAAATCTGTGGTGTGAGTTAAAAATAGCTATCCATGCTCAGAAGCCATCAAACCTGAATAAACTAGAGATGTTTTGTAAAGAGGAATGGTCCAAAATATCTTCAACCAGAATCCAGACTCTCATTGGAACCCACAGGAAGCGTTTAGAGGCTGTAATTTCTACAAAAGGAGGATCTACTAAATACTGATTTCATTTCTTTTTTGTGGTGACCAAATGTATGCACCTGCCTAATTTTGTTTAAACAATTATTGCGCACTTTCTGTAAATCCAATAAACTTCATTTCACTTCTCAAATATCACTGTGTGTGTCTCCTATATGATATATTTAACTGACATTTTTTACTGTAACAACCAACGATCTATACAGGAAAATCATGACGATTTACACGGTTGCCCAAACTTTTGGATCCCACTGTATATAGACAAGCTACTTGTTATAGTTAGTTTTTCCTCTCGGATCTGCTTTAAAGCGAACAGCTCTAAATGATAAGCAACAGCATAATAACCTTTACAAAAAACATTTATTTGTTACAGCTGATACAAATCCTACAATAAATCTGCAGTTTGTCTACTTCCTGCTTTCATGGAAGCAGATTGGGCTTGATTCACAAAAGCGTGGTAAGTGTTAGCACGCCAGTGAAAAGCCGCTTATTACGTGCAAACTGCCTCTTCACGTGCTAATGTTAAATGTTAAAGTTTAATGCGCATAAAGTTTTGCGCACGTAAAGTTTATGCGCACTACTTCGCATGCAAAATCAGCTGCTTCACGTGCTAAGTAGTGTGATAAGTATACTTTGCATGTGAAGCAGCTGATTTTGCACTCAAAGTAGTGCGCATAAAACTTTGCGTGCGCAAACTTTTGTGAGTGCTAAAATAGCACGTGGACAGTAACAGCTTTGCTGTGCAAACTACTTAGCACCCTAGTTTGCGCTGCAATGCTTTTAGGCGTGCTAACTGTGTTAGCACCCTTTAGTGAATCAAGCCCATAGGGCTTGATTCCCAAAGCGGTGCTAACCTAGTTAGCGGTGCTAACCTAGTTAGCATGCCTAAAGACTTTTGGGCGTGATAACCATTGCACTAAGTAGGCTAGCACCATTTTGAGGAATAAACTCGTGTGCAAAGTCACGCCCACAAAGTTTTGCACGCAAAGTCAGGTGCACGCGCAACGTCACATAGCGTTTAATGGGTGCGCACAACATTTTGCGCACGGGACTTTGCGCGCGAGTTTGTTTTATCACGCCCAAACTGAGTTTAGGTGTGATAAGGGGCTTTTCACCAGCGTGCTAACTGTTAGCACGCTTTAGTGAATCAAGCCCACAGTGTTAACATCCTGTGTTTACTAATGAGTTCTCTGCTGTGGCAGACACTGCTAAGGGATCAAATTACAACTTGTGCTTAGTCACAGATGAGGGGAAATTAGACAGGCTTAACTCTCTAAATACATACAGGTTGCATTTCTACATGTTAACCTTCCGTCCTGTGCAAGAGTTCTGGTCCACTTTAAAGTGAATCTGTGCTAAGCCTGAGGATAGAGTTATATTGTACATAGCCTCACCATTCTTTCCTATAGTGCACCTTTTGCAAAAGAAGAAATAGCAGCAGAGAAGTCACACACCGTTCCTGCAGTACTGGACCAATATAGCAAATAGAACAATCCAGAGGGTTTGTATACTCCAGTATAAAACAGATCTTTGTTTATTCACTGATCGTGATTGTGATTATTCAAAGATGTTTTTTTTTGAAAAAAAAAAACACTATAGAGATTTGTAGAAGTCCCTCCGCAGCTAAAACTTCCTAGTACTACAGTCCAACCACAGAAGGGACCACGGTGACATGCCTGTATGACCAGGGCTGTATTTAGGGTTTGGGCTCCCCTAGGCACCCCAAACCTACGGCGCCCCCCCCCCCTCCCGAGGACGTTGGCGGCGCGCAAAGCGCGCCGCGGCGAAAAATGGGCGTGGTCACATAATACAGTGGGTGTGTCCATAACCCAGTGGGTGTGGCCAATTAAAATTTTCTAGTAAGCCAAAGTCGGTGGGGCCATGTTTTCTCCCTGGGTATGAGTAAAGTGACCCTAAAAAATCAAGTAGGAAATGTTCCCCCCCCACACACACACACACATTAGCCAGTGTTCTCTCGCACAAAGTAGTGGTAGGTATTAGATTGTGAGCTCCCCTGAGAAAAGTCAGTAACATGACTGTTCTCTGCAAAGTGCTGCAGAAGATGTCAGTGCTATATAACTACATAATAATATGGTAGGGCATTAGACTATGGTAGGATTAGATTGTAAGCTCCTCAGAGGATAGTCAGTGACATGACTACATACTCTGTGAAGTACTGCTGAAGATGGCAGTACAATATAGTACAGCAGTATGGCAGCACGGCGGTGTAGTGGTTATCGCTCTCGCCTTGCAGCTCTGGGTTCCTGGTTCGAATCCCAGCCAGGGCACTATCTGCAAGGAGTTTGTATGTTCTCCCTGTGTCTGTGTGGGTTTCCTTAAGACACTCTGATTTCCTCCCACATCCCAACAACATACGATACAGATAAGTTAATTGGCTTCCCCTAAAAATTGGCCCTAGACTACGATACTTACATACACACATGACTATGGTAGGGATTAGATTGAGAGCCCCACTGTGGGACAGTTAGTGACAAGACAATACATACTCTGTACAGCGATGCGTAATATGTTGGCGCTATATAAATAATTAGTATAAGTACAGTTAGTGGCGGCTCCAGGTTTTTTGGGAGGGGTGCTATGCAGGTGCTGGATTAATTTTTGTGGCTATAAAAAAATGGGTGTGGCCATGACCGGATGAGGGTGGAGCTAACTGTAATTTAACGTGAACCTGAGGTGAGAGTGATATGGAGGCTGCCATATTTATTTCCTTTTAAACAATACTAGTTGCCTGGCAGCCCTGCTGATCTATTTGACTGCAGTAGTGAACTGAATTACACCAGAAACAAGCATGCAGCTAATCTTATCAGTTCTGACAATATTGTAAGAAACCCCCGACCTGCTGCATGCTTGTTCAGGGTCTATGGTTGAAAGAATTAGAGGCAGAGGACCAGCACGGCAGCCAGGCAACTGGTATTGCTTAAAAGGAGATAAATATGGCAGCCTCAATATTATTCTCACCTCGGGTTCGCTTTAAAAGTGCAACGCAAAGACAGTGGGCCCAAGTTTAGGTCACCCTTTGCCCAGAAAATTCACATAATTGTGCAGGTTTTCTCAAGAAAATACACGTAATGTGAGCAGATTGCCCAGAAGATATATTCAATCGTGGCAGATTTGACCAGAAAATACATGTAATCATGTCGGCAGATTTGACCAGAACTACGAGCAATCATGTCGGCAGATTTGACCAGAACTACGAGCAATCATGTCGGCAGATTTGACCAGAACTACGAGCAATCATGTCGGCAGATTTGACCAGAACTACGAGCAATCATGTCGGCAGATTTGACCAGAACTACGAGCAATAATGTCAGCAGATTTGACCAGAACTACGAGCAATCATGTCAGCAGATTTGACCAGAAATACGAGCAATCATGTCAGCAGATTTGACCAGAACTACGAGCAATCATGTCAGCAGATTTGACCAGAACTACGAGCAATAATGTCAGCAGAATTGATCAGAAATACGAGCAAAAATGTCAGCAGAATTGATCAGAAATACGTGCAATAATGTCAGCAGATTTGATCAGAAATACGTGCAATAATGTCAGCAGATTTGATCAGAAATACGTGCAATAATGTCAGCAGATTTGATCAGAAATACGTGCAATAATGTCAGCAGATTTGATCAGAAATACGTGCTATAATGTCAGCAGATTTGATCAGAAATACGAGCAATCATGTCGGCAGATTTGACCAGAACTACGAGCAATCATGTCAGCAGATTTGACCGGAACTACGAGCAATCATTTCAGCAGATTTGACCAGAAATACGAGCAATCATGTCGGCAGATTTGACCGGAACTACGAGCAATCATTTCAGCAGATTTGACCAGAAATACGAGCAATAATGTCAGCAGATTTGATCAGAACAGTCTAACGGGCTGGGCTGACCAGATGTGTGTTCTCAGTACTGCAGTGTCCTCAATCTACACCCCTCACTTTACATAGGATTTATGTGAGGGCCCGGGGGAGTTAGACTGAGGACACTGCGATATTGAAAACACATCTGGTCACGGGGCAGCTATTTGATGTGATGTGTGTGACTGGCTGTTGATCGTGTGCTCCTTTCAAAGCCCCTTCCCCCTCCATACCTGTTTTATTCCAGGCACAGGACAAGGATCCAGCTGTCATCATGTGGATGCCTGGACTCTGTGTCATGCATGGCATTACAGACACGGTTCACTGCTTCCTGAGTGAGATAAAGGGTTTCCTGTCCCGTTCAGTCCAGCCACAGCTCACATGGTTGTTCTCAGGCAACGCTGCAGAAGGCTACTTCCGATGAAGCAGAAATCTGCTTCCTGCTGTTGCCTAGCAACCCTATGCCACACAGCTGTGACTGTCATCTGTCTGATGACAGCGCGGCACAGGGCAGATTGAATAGGAGGACAAGACTGCTAGGGGCTGCTGCAGCTGGCAAGCACACAGTAACACTAAACTGACTCACCAAGTCACCGCTTGCAGCTGCTTCAGTCTCCCACTAGCTAGAGTCCTCCTGACTATCAAAGAAGTGGCTGCTGCTTGCCAATTATTAGCTCCCGGCCCCCAAGTTCAAAGTCGGCAGGTGGCGGGAGCTTGAAAGGGGAAGTGCATAAGGAGACGGAAGAGGATAGTGGATGGGGGGGAGGAGCGGATGCTAGGAAGTAGCAAGTTCCGGCCGGGCGCTGCCACTTTGCTGAATTCTGGAGGGGGGAGAGAGTTCCCCTGATGAGTGTGTGCCTGCTCTCCGCTGCTCATACACCTCCCCCCCCCCCCCCCACAGGCCGCACATACAAGAAAAAAAAACTGAGAGGTATAAAAAAAAATAAAAAAATAAAAATAAAAAAATATATAGCCAATAGGTGGCCGCCCCCCCCCAGGGGCCGCCCATGGCACCGGCCCACGGGTGCCTCTTAAGAGATACGGCCGTGTGTATGACTGCATTAGAATAGAGGTTTATGGTCATGTGCGTGGGATGAAGGCCATGGCCCTGAAGCTCCACCCTCACCTGCCCACCTGGCTCTAAAAGCGGGTTTCATGTCAAGTAGGTAGGTGAGTCAGGGCTTCACGGAGTATAGCCATGCCTCTTTCAATCTATGTGGCTGTAAACCAGCATCTGCTCCAAGGCATGGCTAGTGTATCATGAAAAGGGTTAGAGGACAGGGGCGTGGCAACAAATCACGACCCCCTCCCCAAACTTTTATGGTGCCCCCTAATGTTGTTCACACTCTCCCCTTGTCTACCCTTGGTGACCCTCACAGCCTGGGGGCCCATCTTGCAAGGGTCATAAAACAAGTGTGGATATCATAATCTTAAAGAGACACTGAAGCGAAAAAAAAAATGATGATATTATGATTTGTATGTGTAGTACAGCTAACAAATAAAGCATTAAGATCAGATACATCAGTCTAATTGTTTCCAGTACAGGAAGATTTAAGAAACTCCAGTTGTTATCTCTATACAAAAAAGCCATTAAGCTCTACGACTTTCAAAGTCATGGAGAGGGCTGTTTTCTGACTTTTATTATCTCAACTGTTAGTTAATTTTTTACTGTTCCTCTGCCAGAGGAGAGGTCATTAGTTCACAGACTGCTCTGAAAGAATCATTTTGAATGCTGAGTGTTGTGTAATCTGCAGATGTTAGAGAATGATGCAATGTTAGAAAAAACACTATATACCTGAAAATAAAAATATGAGAATATTTTCTTTGCTGCTAATCTTCTAGTAATTATTCATAGTACACAACCAATTCATTATATCATATATTTTTTTTCGCTTCAGTGTCTCTTTAAATCTTAAGCCACTAAAACACCTGATTAGAAGCATGGAGACCTTTATTGAAGAAAAGAAGGTTAGTAGATGTGGCCTCCTCACAGCTCTGGGGCCTCATCTACTAAAGAGTCTCATATGTTTATTTCCATGCTGTCACAGGTGCAGCTGAGAAAACAAACTCTATCTTTTACATTATAAAACAAAGCAGAAATAATAACCCTTTGAACTTCCCTGCAGTAAAACCTTATCTCAAGCCATCTCTCACTGTTTCTTGGCTGTTTAAGTGCTTCAGAAAAATGGACTATATTCGACCCAAGTTGGTCAAATAGCTCAGAGAAGCTCTTTTGCATGGATAATAACTAAAGTTTTTGTTGTTGTTGTTGTTTTTTTTACTCTCCCTGTACTGCAACAATGAGACTCATATTTGTGCTACCAATGTTCTATTTCTTATTTTATTTTATAATTTATAAATTAACTATCTCATATGTTTATTTTCTTCAGGTTTGCATTAAGCCTTTAAAGAGATTGACCCATGGATGTTTCTGGGTGGGGGTAATTTGAGGACATGTCTCGAAAGTAAAACCCATTTGTCCAGTTTAATAGCGCAGTTTATCACAAATCCATCTTTTATATCTATTTTGCTAAGGGACTAAGTGCTTTTCAGTTACTATTTCACAATGCAGCTAAGTGTTTCCACTCACTGTAAATATTGGCAGTTCTTTACCTAGTCACCTCTTACAATAGGGGAAAGAAAAGTTTCCAACGAATTCATGTGTAAATGAGGTCAATTTGGTTTTGTGCCTTCCTCTGTGCCACTTAGCCCTTGCTCGGTGCAAATTATAAAAGAATAGAGGAGAGAAATGATTGCAAACTTTCCGCTTAAATGTGGTGCCTTCAAACTACCCTGCTCTTTCCCTGACCTGCGGGTCAACAGCATGCTGGAAACAGATATAATGCAGCTTTATTAATAATTGAGCCATAAAAACTCACTTGGGCAAGAGCAATTCATTACGAAAAATAATGAAAGCTTTAACTGGAAATGTGAGTTCTGATTGTCCACTGAGTCTCCCACAGTACAATAACATTCAGGCCATTTCTCTTTGAATTATTAATGTTCTTCTTTATACTGAATTCTAGCCAGGACAATGAATTCTCCCATTCCCCTGTGAATGGAAGTTTAAGGCCTTTATACAGAACCTGTTGCAGCTACCGCTGTTTGGGTTGAACTCCAGTCGAAACGTCTAGTCCGCATGATACTAGTAGTAATTATTCAGTCTGCTCCAAAGTCAAGTTACAGCAGAATTAAAGAGGTATTATACTCCCTAAACTAAAATTTAAGTAACTAGTCATTGTTACATAAAAAGAACATTTGAAAGAAATCCCACGCATTCTCTGTGTGTAAAAACATATACTTTGTACTTTTATACTCTGCTGCTTTTTTGATTCTTCTCATTTGCCCCCCCCCTCCCTCTGCTGAACTGACACATCGACCTGGCAACAGCTTAGTCACTTTAGCAGAAAAGAAAGGAGGCAGAGTGAAGGCACATGCCTCAGAGAGCTTCAGCCAGCAATGATTACATTTGCCATTAGCCAGAGATAAGCTATCTTAAACTGCTTGCTGCAGTGAAAGTAACATTTTTACATACAGAGAATGTGTTTGATTGCTTTTACATGTTCTTTTATGTAATTAAGAGTAATAACTGAAACTTTAGTTTTGGGAGTATAATCCCCCTTTTAATCAGTTCACCACTAAGGGATTTTTACCCTCATGGACCAGAGCAATTTTCCCATTTCAGTGCTCCTCCCTTTCATTTGCCAATAACTTTATCAAAACTTATCACAACAAAATTATCTTATCTTGTTTTTTTTCACCACCAATTAGGCTTTCTTTGGTATATTTTGCTAAGATTTTTTTTTTATTTTAAATGCATTCTAATGGAAATAGTAAGAAAAAAATGGGAAAAAATAATTATTTCTCAGTTTTCAGCCATTATAGTTTAAAAATAATACATGCTACTGCAAATAAAAACAAACATATTTTGTTTGCCCATTTGTCCTGGTTATTACACCATTTAAATTATGTCCCTATCACAATGTATGAAAACAGTATTCTATTTTCAAAAAAAGGTGTATGTTTTCAGTTTTGTATCCGTCACTAATTACAAGCCCTAATTTGCAAAAATAACAGGAATATACCCTCATGACATATATATTAAAACGTTGAACCCCTAAAGTAACTATTTATTTATTTATTTATTTTTAAATGTCACTTTTTTTTATTAAAGTGTTTTATTTTGGTAATGATGGTAGGGGATAACTAATGGGGTATTTTATGTATTTTTATTTAATGGGATAAAAATAATATTTTATGTATGTGTGATTTTTCTATTTGGCCACTAGATGTTTCACGCCCCACTTTATTCCTAGTGCTTACTGTGTATTGCATACATGTATGCTTTACTTTTACTGTTGTCAATGACCAGCTGGCGTCTCATTGAGGCTGGGTATAATTGATCACAGGCACTTAGATCGATGAATGGGAACTGTGTTCCCATTCACTGATATCTTTACTAACAGTTGGATATGAGAATACGCATGGGAACTCACTCAGAAGCATGCAAAACAGTGATGCGGCAAGATACTTATATCTACGCCCCTGGAACAGGAACAGTCCTCCTATTAGGCATAGATAAACTGTCAAAATGTATATAAGTGGTTAAAAAATTTCAAGCAAACACATAATTTCAACTGAAAAGGTTAACCACTTGAGGACCACATGTAAAAGGGAGACACTGAGAGCCCAGTATAGTGTAGTATGTACTGGAAGTGTGTGTGTTATAAGGTAAGTATAATTTAATGCTCACAAACACGGGTTACCGTCCAGGTAACCACTGAAAGGGCAGGTGGGGAGAATTAGACCTGTCCCCACTCAGGTCAGGATTAATAAGTCACTCTCTGTAGATTGGAAGAAAGGGGCCAAATCCCCTCCAGCAAGGGTGGACTCAGTAGCTATGCAGTGGTACAATGGCACCAGAAGTATAAAAATGGTATAAAAGTTTTAAAATGAAGAAGGCAGTGGTGGACTTACCCTTTCAAAGCAGACACAAAAGGCTGTTGATTTTTTTTTTTTTTTTTACAAAAATAGGTTTATTTACATACTTCAGATAGGTGCAAGGCGTTTCGTGGGTATATCCCACTTCTTCAGGCTATAAAAGGGGAGCATATAACTCAGGCAGGTCTGTTACCAAGCTTAGCGCCTCTGTCATGGTAACAGACAGCGCTAAGCTTGGTAACAGACCTGCATGAGTTATATGCTCCTCTTTTATAGCCTGAGGAAGTGGGATATACCCACAAAACATGTTGTACCTATTCTGTAATATGTAAATAAACCTATTTTTCTTAAAAAAAATCAACAGAATTTTGTGTCTGCTTTGAAGGGGTAAGTCCACCACTGCCTTCTTCATTTTAAACCTTTTATACCACTTTTATTCTTCTGGCACCTCTGTACCACTGCATAGCTACTGAGGACCACAGGCTTACACCCCCGTAGTGACCAGTCTAGTGTCATAGACATCAGCCTATGAGAGGGACTCAACTGTGTGCCCAGTGACATAGCTGTCTCCCGTACAACGCAAATGTCGGCTTACTGTACTGCTGCTCAAATCCCTGGTGGCGTTAAAGACCATATCTAGCCAAAAAAAGGTCTGAATGGCAATACATAATGGCAATACATATAGTCTATGCACTGTGTACAGTTAGATGAACATATCAAGTTTACATCTGGTACATCATATTGGATAGAACAGACTCACATTTACTGTATATCTGTAAGTAGCACGTCCTTATTCCTCCTGAAGCTGAAAGCAGTGTGCCCACCTCTTCAGCCTGGTTTACTCCCCTGCCCCTCCCGCCCCTGCTGTCTGCTTGCCTGGATCAAATTACTTCTCTTTTTACAATGTGTAACAGAGAGGAGACACAGGAAAACTGCTGCAGACTATATTATCATGTCTTTCTGTGATAATTCTTATTTCAGATGTCTGTCTGTCTGCCTAGATTAGATCACATGAACATGAGGGGTAGAGTTCTGACATCAATCCCCCAGCATCCTTTGCACCTATGGTTTGGAAAGAAAAAAAAGGTCCAGGGCCCAATTTCACATTGGGGGTGGGGATTTCAAGACCATATATGAAATGTGGACCCTGGGGATGAGAAAGTCACACTTTGTCATGTGTGAATTTATATATCTTAACAACTTATTAGGTTTAAAGCAAACTGTAATTTATAATTTAAGTACTCTTCACAACTGAGGGGTTTTACCCCTTGAGCTCCAGAGCAATTTTCACCTTTCAGCGCTCCTTCCATTCATTCGTCTATAACTTTATTATTACTTATTGCAATAAAATTAACTATATCTTGTTTTTTTGCCACCAATTAGGCTTTCTTTAGGTGGGACATTATGTCAAGAATTATTTTATTCTAAATGTGTGTTAATGGGAAAATAGGAAAAAATGTGGGGGAAAAAAATCATTATTTTTCAGTTTTCGGCCATTATAGTTTTTAAATAATGCATGCTACTGTAATTAAAATCCATGAAATGCATTTGCCCATTTGTCCCGGTTATTACACTATTTAAATTATGTCCCTATCACAATGTTTGGCGCCAATATTTTATTTGGAAGTAAAGGTGCATTTTTTCAGTTTTGCATCCATCCCTTATTACAAGCCCATTGTAACGATCAGTGTCAGCAAGAACAGATTTTCTGATTATTGGTGATCTGCAGTATCACCAATATTAAAGATGTTATACCTGATTATGTGGTGATCTGCAGAATCACCAATAATGCAAGTATAGCAAGACACAGGACACCCAGGTGTAAGATAAGTGTTTGGTGCAACAGTAAATATAAATAGAGATACCCACTAACCCAGAGGAGCTGGTAGAAGGAGGTATCTCTAAAGAACACTGTAATCAGTACTCCAGTAGGCTGGAGACACAGATGAGTTAGTGATAGGTTCACCCGAGGAGTGGGTGATGCACAGTAAGACAACGTATACTGATCACTCATGGAGCGAGTGATTCAGACTGTACTGCAGCAGGTGATCACCTGAGGGGCAGGAGATCCACACAGTACCGTAGTAACTAGTCACCTGAGGAGCAGGTGATTAAGACTGTATTTGAAGCTATCTACCTGAGGAGCAGGTGATTAAGACTGTACAGCAGCTATCAACCTGAGGAGCAGGTGATTACTAAACTGAGAATCCCTCACCAGGACTAAGCTCACTGGTGAGGGCAGAAGAGTCAGACAAGCAGGTTCCGCAACACACGGACAGATACAGTACAAAGGCAGAAGACGGAATCAGAGTGAGGGATAAGCTAAGTCGGCAACTGGATCAGATAAGCAAAGGCACAGAATCACAAGACAGAAGAGTAGTCAAGGCTAGCAGAGGGTCATAACAAATAATGCAATTCAATTAGTACTTTAAGCTATCAAGAGAATCTGGCTAAGTGTGGATCCCCAGCTCCTGCTGGTTCTAGCACACTTTCGGATCTGACTAAGGGTCTGAGTGCTAACACGTAGCATATGCAACAGCAGACGAGGAACAACTGACAGGCATGTCCTATATATACTGGGAGCGCTCCTTAGCACCGCCCCAGTCACTCAGCCAATCAGGATCAGTGTTGGAGTCAGCTGACTGGCTGATCAGCTGACTCCCCTTCGGCTTGCATAAAGATCCTGTCTGTGCGCGACCTCAGTCTATGTGCAACTGAGGGACCAGGCAAAGTTCCATTATGTAACAGCGCGGCGAAGGCCGCTGGCTGAGTAGCGGGGACAGCCGCCATGCCGCTCAGCGCTGCGGCGGCCTCCCCCTCATTCACCATAGTCCCAGGCACAATTCCATTATGTACCCGCGCAGCGGAAACCGCCGCCTGAGACGCGGAGATAGCCGCCATGCCGCTCCCTGTTGCGGTGGCATCTCCGCTATGCTTTACACCCATAGTTTATAAAGTAACAGTGTTGTACCCTCTTGACATAAATATTTAAAGAGTTCAGTCCCTAAGGTAACTTTTTATGTTTTTTTTAATTGTAATTTTTTTTTCCTTTTTATTACAAAAAAATAAATAAATTGGGGAGTGTGGGAGGTAATGAGTTACTTTATAGTGTAAAAGTATGTATTTGTATATGAAAAATATTTTGGATGTAGTTTTACTATTTGGCCACAAGATGGGCACATTAATTTTTTGTTCATGCGACCTGTAAGCGTCGGAAGTACGCTTACAGGAAGTTCAGTGAGGCTGGGAAACGTTTTTTTTTTTTTTACAATGATCGCGCTGCTTCTCATAGAAGCAGCTGATCATTGCTGGGGAGCTGAGATCAACGAACGGAAATGGTTTTTCCCATTCATTGCTCTCCAGAAGAGCGGCCGGCGGCATGCACGGGAGCTCGCGCATGAGCAAGCGGGAGTGCGGACAGGGGCGGTAGCGGTGGGAGGTGCGTATTATCTACCCCCCTTGGTGGGGAAAGGGTGTTAAAAGGAGTGTAGATATACGCACGCGTTGTGGTAAAGTGGTTGAGTCATAGCAACTCAGAAGGAGAAGTAATTTGGAGTTTGGCAATTACCGGAACTCGAAAATACCCTAGTGCGTGGCATGTAGTATAGCACCAGTGCTATAGCGGCACCAAGTTTCGCTGCCTACCGCCGAAACAACCTGATTTGCCATTTGCACCCTAAATTTCCAGCACCATTTTTTGCCTAACTCACCTCTCTACACCAGCTCATGCTAGGTAGGAGAGCAGAGAAAGTACATAGTATAAAGAAAAATTCAGCAACGCAATGGGTTTATCTAATAACGTTGAATGAATTCACACCTACACAGCTTCACACTAAACAGATGCCTGACACACTGAATGTGTTACAGAAGAAACGTTTCTTGGAATTGCAGTTCATACATAAGCATTTGACGCTGACTTCTTGACAGTCTGACACATTTATGAGCATTTATAGCTGGATAAATGCCACATTTACTGGCAAGACCATGTATTTTGGGCTCTTTAAAGATCAACTAAACTCAAAGTTGAACAGGGCAAATGTTAACAGCAATCATGTTAATAACTGAATTTAAACAGTCAATAAAATCAAAGTGGTGAGCATGATCCTGGTTTCAGTGGACAAACGGGCTTAGCAAAACTCTATTTCCTCTCTCCTCCAAGTCCTTCTAGAAACATCAGATTTCCCCATGTGACACTGAAAGTAAGACGTTTAGGCCTCGTTCACATTGGGTGCGTTCAGAATCATATTTAAATTGGGTGTGTTCAGAAACGTATTTAAAGGGACACTTAAGCCAGAAAAAAAAAAGTTTTACTCACCTGGGGCTTCTTCCAGCCCCCTGCAGCAGTCCTGTGCCCTCGCAGCCACTCACTAATCCTCTGGTCCCCTGCTGCCAGCTAGTTTCGTTTTTGCCGACAGGACTGGCCACGCGTAGCTTTCTCCGCATTCCTAACTGTAATTAGCGCTATTGCGGGCCGCAACGCGTACAAAAATACGCGTTGCCGCATATCTATACGTAGGTAATGTGGCAACGCGTATCTTTGTACGTGTTGCGGTCCGCAATAGCGATAATAATAGTCGGGAATGTGGAGAAAGCTACGTGTGGCCAGTCCTGTCGGCAAAAACGAAACTAGCTGGCAGCAGGGGACCAGAGGATTGGTGAGTGGCTGTGAAGGGCACAGGACTGCTGCAGGGGGTTGGTAGAAGCCCCGGGTGAGTAAAACTCTTTTTTTTCTGGCTTAAATGTCCCTTTAAGCGCATGATAAAAAAAAATGTGCATATGCTAACGCATTTCAGTGCATTGCTGAGCGCTTCACAGTGCATTGTACAAAAATGCATGCAACACCACGTTTCTCACATGGACAGTAACAAAGCACATAAATGTGAATGTGGTATATTAGAATACATGTAAAAAGCTGTACCTAGCAAAGCTGTGCCTGTGAAAAGCATACAGCAATGTCCGTGATGTGAACAGGGCTTTAGTATCCGCCATAGTACAGGTCCCAGGCATGCCTGCATTATTTACAGCAGAAAACATGTGGCTGAAATGGGTGGCAAAGGCCATGGGGCAAAGAAATGGAACTTGCATCTATCCTGAATTCCCTAACTAATGTTTTTTGCTGGGTATTTCTGGAGAAGAGAGAAGCACTTGCAATGTTGCTATCACGCTGGTATGTAATGAGGTAACATGCACGTGTATACACAGACAGTAATACATAAAGCGTAGTCAGGATCAGGCCGTAGTCATACACAAAGTCAGAGGTATCGAGGTACAGAGTAGCAAGGCAATATCGTAGTCTATAAACAGGCAGGGTCATACACATAAGTCAGATGTCAGTTGCATTGTAAGGATCAGGCAATAACGAAGTCAGGGACAGGCCGAGTCGAACACGTGTATCAGATGGCAGTGGCACAGAAGGATAAGACAAGAACAAGGTCAAGAGGCAGGTGAAAAGTTGGTACACAGATAAGTGTACAATCAGATGTTATTACGATATATTACAAAAAATATATAATATAACTACAAAATACAAGACTGACTAACTAGAGTACATATATATTGTGTGTCTACATGATATATAAATGTAGCTCAAATATTGGCTAGCTAGGCCAAGAACCAGTGTACTGATTATTAGTATCAAGGCCAGCGAGTGAATGACTCGCTTGGCCTAATGTACCTAGGAGAGGGAATCAACCCAGTTCACAGGAGGACAGTCTTCCTTCAGACACGCCTCCTCAGCCTGTAAAGGCCGCTCTGACTTGCGCTCGTACATCTAGGCAACTGTGCATGCGCGCGTCTGACTCACCGCCGCAGCGGTGTCGGAGATGCCGTTTGAGGGTGATGGCGCAGAAGACCCCCTACGTGAGTGAGTCCCACTGGAGACGCCGCAGGACCTGCTATGAGGAGGTAAGCTTGTTACAGTTGCACTTGTAAGGAAGCTATCACACGGTGTGCATATGAAAGTGCTGCTTGTATAAATGGGTGAGAAACAGTGTTGCTTGCAAATTTTCTCCAAAGTCATTTTCACATAGAAAAAGGTTGTTTTTTTTTTATTTCAGGAATTTTTATTTTTTTTGCAAAAACAGCTTGTGTTTTTTGCATTTTTCACAAAAACACAAAACATTGATATTTTTACTACAAAAATCATGAAAACATGGAAAAATTATTTTTTACCATGTCAGTTTTTACCTGTAAAACGCAAAAAGTAAATATTTTACCGCGGTAAGCACAAAAAATAACAAAACGTATTTTCAATGGCATTTTCGATCGGTAATCGAATGAACATTATTTTCGCGAAAATGAACACAAAAAGAATATTGGCATTTCTGCTCCTCACTGGTGAGAAATAATGGTAATAGAATATCAGTAATTTTACCGATATTCCCTGGTGATCTAATATACTGCCTTGCAACTGTGGCAACGCTATGCTGCTGTTTGGAGGATAGAACATTTTATCTAATTTTTACATTCCTACTTAAAGAGACTCTGTAACATTAAAAACCTCCCCTGGGGGGTACTCACCTCGGGTGGGGGAAGCCTCCGGATCCTAATGAGGCTTCCCACGCCGTCCTCTGTCCCACGGGGGTCTCGCCGCAGCCCTCCGAACAGCCGGCGACTGTGCCGACTGTCAGTTCAATATTTACCTTTGCTGGCTCCAGCGGGGGCGCTGTTGCGGCTTTCCGTTCCGAACTACACGGAAATACCCGATCTCATTCGGGTCTGCTCTACTGCGCAGGCGCAGGAAACTTGCGCCTGCGCAGTAGAGCAGATCCGACGGCGATTGGGTATTTCCGTGTAGTTCGGAGCCGACAGCTGTCAGAGCGCCTGCGCAGGAGCCAGGAAGGTTAATATTGACATCACCGCTGCACGGACTCCACGGAGGGCTGCAGCGAGACCCCTGACGGATGGAGGACGGCGTGGGAAGCCTCATTAGGATCCGGAGGCTTCCCCCACCCGAGGTGAGTACCCCCCAGGGGATCTTTTCATGTTACAGATCCTCTTTAAAAATCTTAGAGGTTTCTGATGTGATTGCTACAGTCAAGCCAATAGGAATTTTCACATGTAAAGGAATGTCCGAATCCTAAATGTCTGTTCCCAGCTCATGTGCGCACATTCACAACCAGTAATGAGCGAAAATGCTGATATTCTTTTCGCCTTATTTTCGCAGAAATAATTATAATTTTCTTTTCGACAAGTGAAAATACGCTCGAATAATTTAGTGATTTTTAATTTTCTCTTAAAAGTAAAAAATTTTGTTTAGCATTTTTTCGCTTTGATTTTTCGATTTCTGTAAGGCCTATTATGGGCCTAATATAGGGAGAAAGGAAATTACTTTCTATAAATGTTTGCGTTTTTGCACAAAGCACACTTCAAATATGGCAGTTATTTTTGAAAATTGCTATTTGGTCAAAAATATAATAGAGAGTAGAGAGAAGCCTCTGGATGCATTAGATGCTCCTCCTACCTCACCACCATTCCAGGGCTGGGACTCCCCAAAACAAGCACGGCAAGCCCTTGTCGATGGAGCACTGGAGCACTGTGCAATAGCCCAAATGGGCTTGGCTTTTTCCGATAGACCCAAGTGGCAGCTCTGTGCTACTACATAGGTGCCAGCCATCCTGTACCTGCACAGCATGGCTGCACTCATTATTGTAAGGGAGCATGACTGGGGGCTTCAAGGGGTCCCAATGCTGGAAAGGTGAGGTGAAGGGGGATGGAGTAATAGGGATAATTCCTCTCAAATTCCAATTTCCACAATTTCCAAATTAAATTTTTTAATTTCCAAGTTTCCATTTTTCCGATTTCCGAGAACTCTTTTTTTTGTCATTTTTTTTGCATTCCCTGATTTTCTACATACTTAGAAGTTGGCTCAGATTTATTGGACCAATACGAGAATGCAGAATTTTACAACGGAAATTTTAGGCCAATCACAAGACTCGGATACTTGACAATATTTGAGTCTTGTGATTGGTCTAAAATGACCACAGTAATCTGACCTCTGCGTAAAAATTCTGCATTCTCTGATTGGTCCAATGCTTCCAAGCTCTGTATTGGGCTAAAATTGCAGAGTTGTGATTTAATCAGATTTCCAAGGAAATCAAATTTTCGAGTTCCGTTATCCAACTGGAAATGCCAATTTCTAAACCAAAATACGTAATTTTCAATTTCGTGGAATCCAAATGAGCATCCCTTCCTTTGTAGGAAGCCTCTGGAGGATCCAGACACTTCCCTATACCAAGATAAGTATCTAAATTTGAGCCCAAAGTCAGAGATGAGCAACAAATGAAACCCGAATGACTTTGATTTGGATTTCATCCTCCTAAATAATGCACCTGAGCGCCTGTGTGCGGGAGGAAGTGGGGGTCACCCAGCAGACGACTTCTTTCTTCCATCCCACGGCTCTTCCCATGCTGAGTTCCAAGCTGCCGGTCACATGACTACATACACTTCCTCCTTCTGGGTTGAAGGAGGAAGTGTTTGTAGTCACGTGACGCTGCTTGGAACGCAGTGTGGGAGGTGCCATGGGATGGGTTAAAAAAGACGCCCTGCTGGGTAAGTTTAAATTCCCCCCACCCACCACGCACACACATGCTCAGGTGCATTAATTAGGAGGATAAAATCCAAATCAAAGTCATTAGGATTTCTTCTGTTAGCATTCCAGAGATCATCACTGTCCAAAGTTTCCCACAGGTTTGCTTTTAATCTTTGAAAAGCATGTCGATAACTGTAATGCAGGTAATTTGTTCTTCTCCATAAAAAGGAAGTTACTTGAAATAAAAAAAAAATCTTCTCCATTTCCCCCTCTTTAGTTCCTTATACACTTTATTTTAGGGAACTCCGAGACCTATTCTCAAATTCTGAAGTCTCACAAGGCATCCCCTTTAGTTCCCATGCTCTTTCCAAAATCCCAGAGCAGTTAGGACCCATTTACATTTATGGTCATACCAGTAACATGATCTTTATGTTGCGATTATACAATTTGTTTTTAATGAACATATCCCTATTAAAAGAGAATTGCTCCAAGTAAAACACATCAAAGCAAATCCCCGGGCTCCAAAGTTGAGCTGAGAACTAACTTTAAATAGCAGAGACTGTTAAAAGAAAATTTAACTGTAATGCATAAAATTGTAAATGAGCTAGGTAATGTCAACCCTGATTACCTTTTCCATTTTAATGGGGATAATAAACCAAACGGCCACAGTGAGAAATTAGCAAAAAAAAAAAAAAATCTTGATACCAGATGCAAAGCAGCACCTATTTAAAAATGGTTCAAAATTTGCAGAACGTTTGCCAAGTAGGGTGAGATTTTTCTTTTTTTTCCTATTTAATGAGTTGGGAAAAAAGGAACTCTGTCAATTTAAAATTATGCTATAATTATTTCTACGCAACTGTAGCTATTTTTACCTCTAGGTTTTCTGACACCAATTGATGCTCTTGCAGGAACTAGGGCAAGGCCAAAATTACCAGGTGGCTGGGTATCACCTATGGCACGGATAAACTACGCCATCTCCCGTTTTCTTTTCTTAGAGGTCTCCCCGAGGAGTGCTTCGAATTTCTTCATAAGAAATATGGACTTGGAAGCCAGAATGGATAGTCTCTGCCCTAGATACAGACTAGCTTGAACCATCTGTTCGCTTGTAACACTGCACCTAATACATATTATTAGACAGCAGTTAATTTCCTGGGGAGAAATTTTAACACTGTTTATACTGTAGAGAATTAAAGCAAAATAATTTTTCAAGTTAGAATTTTACATGGCGTTTTCTTTGACATTTAAAGGAAATGTTTTATGAGAAATATAAAAAAGTGTTACACAAGGCATTTTATCATTTAAAGAAAAATTACAGTCAAGAGTTAAGAGGCATGCTTTCATTTTCCAGTGGAGCCTCATCATGTGACTGAACCTAAGGGAAGCTCTACCACAATTAGCTCTGCCCACTGTTAGGAATTTTTTTGTTTTTGTTTTCGTATGAATTTCTGGATAGGAGAGATAATCCAGTATTGTACAGGCAAAAAACAAGGAATTTCTGACTGACAGTGTGCTTAGTGAGAATATAACTTAATAATTACAATTGCTTGCGTTTTACAATAATTATGTATACATGATCTAGTCAGTGTTTGCCCCTTGTCAAATCTTTCCTCTCCCTGATTTGCATTCTTACCATGTCTCACATGTTGCAAACTGGCAAGGAGCATCACTACGGAATATTTGTTGTGTGTTCTGATATGAGAAGAAACAACACTTGGTGCTCTGGGCAGAAGGCTGCATAACTACCCGCGTATAAGCAAAAGGTACCCAATATTCCCTCAGAAACCAATAATTGTCTTGTAAATAAGCCCCCTCCAAAGTATAAATAGCCAGATACAGCCCCCCTCCCCATAGCCAAATATGTTAGGCAGCCCCCCCTTCCCACATTTTGATCAGAGTGTATAGTAGTGGCCTGTTGCAACTTGTCACACTAACACATTTATTACAACAGAAATGTACTGTAGATTGGCATAAAACAGCAGTGGCAACCAGCCATAAACTGTTGCTGCAATTTTATAATGAGAAAGTGTAAAGAGCAGGGAATCTAGCAGCTTACCACTAGGACACACTTATGTAAATTGCCCTTTAGCATAAATAAATCAATACCTTTCCATTGTATTTTCCAGACAGTAGTGAACTGTGCCCTTCCTACCCCCATTTGGAAAAGAGCAGAGTGTGATCAAGTTAGACTTGATACATAGTTTAAATTATTACCAATCAAATGTTGCTGGTCAACCATTTAATACCATGGTCTGCCTAAGCAAGTCCAGGCATAACCTACTTTTCCAACTTTCAAATCCCCCCCCCCCCCCCCCCACACCACAACCACAAACCATAACTTACTTAGTAAGACCGCTATGGCCATTTGCATCTACTATTTTGTCTTCCTTATATTTTAAAAACACTCTTCACTTCTACCCCGAGGCCTGTCTAATTGTTTAGAAACACCATTACAAGAGCCCTCTGCTTCTGCTCTGAGGCCTGGCTAATTTTTGTCTACAGTAGTACAGTATCTCCATGAAACTCACCATCTACCAATCTCTGCAGAAGGCATAGACAATGAAGCTACACCATCCCAAAGACAGACAGACTCTGAGCCTATACCATTTGAGCACCCAAAGCCTGGAGATAGAGACAGGGCGGCACAGACAGACATGGAAGCCCCGGGAGGAGAGACTGTGCAGACAATGTGACCAGGGGGCCCTAGAGGATGAGGCCCACTTCCTGCTACATTGCAGCAAATATGCACCTGTGGGGACTGCCCACTTCCAGAGACTCTCCGCCCACATCCAGGATTTCACCCCCACAGTGTAACGATCGGTGAAGCACAGAGAGGATCTGATTACCGGTGATCTGCAGTATCACAGGGAATACAGATGTATATCAGATTATAAGTGATCTGCAGTATCACCGATAATCCAATATACTAACTAACCTCTGTTCACCTGAGTAGAGTGTAGTGTTTTGGTGTAACAGTAACACTTGGAGGCCAAGGCCTCAGCGCAGTCGAGAGTACTGCATGGATTCCTTCCGCAGACCTGGACTCTCCAAGACGGGAGGAGTCAGGCTGACAGTATGAAGGATTGTCTGGAAGTAACCCACAGGAGGAAGGGTCACTAACAGAGCGAGGAACCGCCTCTAACTGCAAGTTCGGTTCTCGAGGTCGGACAAGCCAGGTCGTACACACACAGACAGATAAAGTACAAGATCAGTAGGCAAAGGCGGAGTCAAGGTACAGGCAGGGGTCGGCAACGGGGTATCAGATAGATTGAGGTACAAAATCAGGAGGCAGAAACAGAGTCTAGGAACGAGCCGTGGTTCGGCAACAGAGTATCAGAAATATCGAGGTACAAGATCAGAGTTCAGGAGAATGGTCAGGCAGAAAATAGGTCAAACAGATAATCACAATCAAACTAGTACTTTAGCTATCAATATCTAGCTAAGTGTAGGATTACAGCTCCAGCTGGTCCCGGCACACTTGCGGATCTGACTACGGATCTGGGTGCTCTCACATATATGATCGCAACGCCAGACACCCGAGAAATGACCAGCCAGCAGTATATATACACATCTCGCTCCCCAGCACCTCCCACAGTGCTGGACCAATGGGGAGTGAAGCCAGAATCAGCTGACCAGCCTGGTCAGCTGACTACCTCTGGCTACCATATAGGCCCTGCCTGAGTGCGCGCGCGTCACTCTAAATCTGGAGGGACTACATGTCCCAGCCACAGCAGCCCCGCTCTGTGCCTCCACCGTGGAGGTATGCGTGCTAACCGCCGCGTCCAACGCGGCGGTTTCTCCGCGCTCTGCACGCTTCTGCACGGGGACAGCTGCCTCCTGCTGGGAGGAGGCGGCTGCCTCTCCGTGTGTGTGGCCGCTGTACGCGGAAAGAGCCGCCAGCCGCTGGCTCATGGCGGCGGCTCTTCCGCGTTTTCTCACACACAGATAAAGAGAGGAAACTCTACATTCTACTGGGGTCAGAGGAAACAACCGTTCAAATAGCGCTCAATATGTCGCTGCTTGCCACTAACTGAGAGGAACATAATACCCCATAGACTGTATGGACTGTATACCCCTTATACTGCCCTCAATACCATCCTCACCCAGCTCCCTATACTGTCCCTTATATTCTCCACTCCCTTATGGACTGTGTTCCCCAACCCACTATACACTTTCCTCATCCTCACAACCACCCCCTTCTATGCTAATACCAATGTTTTGCTTTGGCAATGCTAAATGTATTTGGTCCTGCCAATAAAGCATTTCTTGGATTTGGATTCGGGTCTTAGAGACCCTGAGTGCAAAAATGAACCGCCCCTTTTTTTGTTAAGCAGAAGGAAATGTCACGTTCAGGGCAAGTATTCCAACTGGCAGCCTGATGTCATCCTTCACCTTTGTGTAAGTTAACGTAAGATATGTGTTAAAATGATGCCAGTCAGACTGAAAGATGATTTCACGACTTTTGAAGGAATACAACAAAAGGTTGTTTTATACATTTGCCTTGAGCCCCTTTTTTTAAATGGATCATAACACAAATAAACATGGAGACATCAGAGACTGAAAAGTATTACGGTGAAGTTACATTTCAATAGAAATGATCTGAGATATAAAAAAAGGGCTATCCTCAGAGGAGCTGATGCAGTGCAGACATCTCTGTGTAGAATAATATCTAGGACAAGCTTGCTAGACAATGTGAGAATTTTCCCTTGGAGAAATTAGGAGTCTATGTATTTTTCTCTCTGTTCTGAAATCTTATTCTCTCTAAGGATATGTTAATCTATTTTATTATGCAGTTTGATCATGGGATGTGTATTCTAATGTAAAGATCTTGATATTTGGCAACGACAACGCAGGAAAGAAAAAAAAAGCAAAAAATGTGTCTTTAATAATAATAGGAATGATATAAAATGAATTCTATATTTTTTTCAGAGACGCACAAAGCTTTTCACAAGGGGAACGACATAATACATGTCATCTATTTTCAATGTGACATAAGGAAAGTATGGTAAAAAGAAAAAAAAAGGCACACATTCTATAGCAATCTGCTGTTACAACGGTTGAACTCTAAGAGAAAATATTATTTCAACTTTTAAAAGTGGATACCCTCTCAAGCTATAAAAAATAACAATCCACCCCATTGTGTTTTTGTAAAACTGAGAGCAGAATGTGATGTTGGAACTATTGGTCAACTGTCTGTCTTCTATCCTTTGAAAAGCTGTTAATGAGTGATGATCATCAAAATTTGCTAATTTTGATCATGCAAAATTTTGTACAAAATTTCACAATTACAGTTACAAGTAATCATGTTTTTGAAATTCAGCTGGTTTCCAGTAATCCGTTTGTAATTTTATAATATTTTATCATTTACATTGAAGTCAATACTGCCGGTGGTTTATCAAAGCCACGGTATCTGCTACAAGTCCAAAAATGCTTTTCAAAAAGACTCAGTAGTTTTGGAGGACATTGATTTTGATTAAAAAGATGTTTTTTGTTTTTTTGTTTTTTTTTGACAAAATGACATTTTGCTGCAGTTCACTGGCTTTAACATATACTAGTTCCGAGCTCTGTTAACATATACTAGTTCCGAGCTCTGTATACACATTTAAGGAAAAAGAACAGTGTGGGGTCCCCCTCTTAAGCCTCTTGCCACCCATGCAGGCTGTTATAGTCAGAAAGTGGAACCCGGACTGAGTGTGAGGTTCTGTACCCTGAGCTTTACCAGACTGCATGGTCCATGGTATGAGGGGCTCTGAAAGAGAGCGGTGGACAAGCCTTCCCCTCTCCCTTAGAGCTCTTGTCCAATTCATGGACAAGTGGCACTTCCCTTCCTTTGGTGCCCAGGAGGAAGTGGGGTGTGCACACCCTGGGGGCTTCAAGGTGGCCTGAAGGGGTCACCTTTAATTATGGGACCCACAGATGCCACCCTCCAGGTGAAATGGGTATACTTCCCCATTTCCCCAAAAAATAAAAAATAAACAAAAACACAGTGAGGAGAAAAGTAGTTTATTGTTCTTAATTAACCATAAATACTTACCTTTAATTAATGTTCCTACGTCAATATTCTAGGAAATGTCCTGCACCAATCTCCTCTTGTTATGTTGATTGAAGATCTCTGCGCAACCGCCAGCACAAAGTACAACAAGCCCTGTCTGGTGCCCTGAGTGCCCTGAGGACCGCTCCCTGACCCCCTGGCGACACCAAGAGCACGGTTGCCATCACCCACCACTTCCATGCACAGCTCCCTGACACCTGACATTGCCCTATATCTCACCACGAAGTAAACTCCTTGTTAAAAGAGACCCCCAGATGACATCGTGAACTCTAGGGCATATGCCCCTACCTCTTCCTGGACACTGGAGGTGGGAAAGAGTCCCCTGTCCATGGCTTGGACAAGGGTTCTAGATGAGAGGGAAAGCTTTGTCGTTCCTCTAATAGAGCCCTCCCACCCCCATATCATGGACCATTCCAGCTTTTATGGCTCAGGTTTCAGAGCCCCATGTGGTCCACGTTCCACATTCTAACTAAACAAGCCTGCATGGGTGACAAGGGGTTATAGTACACCTGAACTGAAAGAGATATGGAGGCTGCCATATTTATTTCCTTTTAAATAAGACCAGTTGCCTGGCAGTCCTGCTGAAGGCTCTCTTGGACTTCAGTAGTGTATGAATCACCCACCTGAAACAAGCATGAGCTGGACAGCCAAGCAATGTGCATTGTTTAAAAGAAAATAAATATGGAAGCCTCCACATCCCTATCACTTCAGGCATCCTTTAAAGAGGCTTGGGAGGGGGACCCCAGGCTGTCTGTTTTCTTAAAATGTATAAAATGTGTATACAGAGCCGGAACTAGTATAAATTAAAGTGGCTAAAAAAAAATGCAAAAAGTGGTGCAGCTGTGGCCTTTCCTGGGGAAGATGGCAGATCTCATATGGATGGGGGGGTGCTAGAAAAGCAGCATACCATAGGTAGGTAATAACACTCACCCACCCCAACGGCACACTCTAATATGAGCCTCCCTTATGGTGAATCGGGGGGGGGGGGGGTAATTTTATACATTTTTACCTCCAGGTGCTCACTTACGTTTAAGTGTTTTGTAAAGAATTAAGCCCGATCCTCACATAACGACGAAGAGAGATGGATCACATCGAGCTCCTCCTCCGACGAGCATTCCCTGATCCATTTTCCTGCCTGCGGGTACACAAAACATCACACAATGGCACACTACAGGTGTAAACGAGAGTTCAAGTAGTTAAGGTACTTTGCACGGGCTTCTGGGATCTTAAAGATCCAATCCGTCATGCCGGTCGTCGTTGCTGTGCTTTGCCAAGCGTTATTCATGTAGCCATGCACCTGAACCCAGGTTGCAGGATCACGGAAATGATCACTTGTCGATGAAGAAATCGCCGGTCATCTGAAAAATCATCATAAGAATCCCGTAGTGGGTAGGGGCCTTTAGAAGGAGTGCATTGTATTTATTATTTTTTGATAGAACATAGTTCCAGTCATGTCCCGCCAAAAGTGTTCCTTGCAATAGAAACATATGGACATTATGGCAGTAACATATTGGCTGGGATGTGACGCTACAACATTTAAAGAGACACTGAAGTGAAAACAAAATGATATAATGAATTGGTTGTGTAGTACGGATAACTACTAGAACATTAGTAGCACAGAAAATATTCTCATATTTATATTTTCAGTTATATTGTTTTTTGTTTTGTTTTGTTTTTTACCTTTTTTTTTTAACATTGCATCATTCTCTAATATTTGCAGTTTACACACTACTCAGCATTCTAAATGATTTTACAGAACAGGCAAGTGACCTTTTGAACTGTTCTCTGCAGGAAAAAAAAACAATACAGAGCCAGACACTTGAGATAATAAGCTTCAGAAGACAGAGCTCTTTGCGACTTTGAAAAGTCGTGGAGCTCAATGGCTTTTTGCACAAAAAACAACTGGAGTTTATTAACTCTTTCTGTACTGGAAACAATATTAGACTTATGTCTCTACTCCTAATGTTTTATTTCTTAACTGCACAGCACATACAAATCTTTATATCATCATCTTTTGTTTCTCTTCAGTGTCTCTTTAATAGGGATGGGACCTCGAATCTGGCGAATCCACGAATCCCTCGAATCTTAAGAAAGATTTGAGATTCGTGGATTCAAATCCCCATGCAATTTTAGGGCATACGAATCCGACGAATCCGCCGCATTCGCCGCTACGTTTCGCCGCCGCAATCGCTGTGTATACATTACCTGCGCCGCGTGTGACGTCATCGCGACCTCCGCCGACCTCGCGTTCCATCGCAGTGTGATGCGCCGCCACGTCATCGCGACCACTGACGACCTCGCGTTCCGTTGCCGCATGATGACGTTGACGCCACTCCGCCTATAGTTCAGTGAAGGCCCGAGGTGTGGACGGTGTGGACGTCGCTCTCGCGTAGAAGACCTGGCTGAGACTGAAGACGGACGGACGGACTGAGGGAGAGAGAACAACAGACAGGTACAGTATGGGGGCAGAGGGGGGGGCTCGGGCACTGAACTACCTATGCGCCACTAAACTACCTATGCTGGGGGGCACTAAACTACCTATGCTGGGGGGCACTAAACTACCTATGCAGGTGGGGGGGCCCACTAAACTAACTATGCTGGGGGGCACTAGATTACCTACCTATGCTGGGGGGCACTAGATTACCTACCTATGCTGGGGGGCACTAGATTACCTACCTATGCTGGGGGGCACTAGATTACCTACCTATGCTGGGGTCCACTAGATTACCGACCTATGCTGGGGGGCACTAGACTACCTACCTATGCTGGGGGGCACTAGACTACCGACCTATGCTGCTGGGGGGCACTAGACTACCTACCTATGCTGCTGGGGGGCACTAAACTACCTATGCTGCTGGGGGGCACTAGACTACCTACCTAAAGGCCCCTCTACCTACCTACATACCTACCTATACATAAGGCCCTATACCCTGCTACCTATACTGAAGGTCCCTCTACCTACCTACCCACCTACCTAAAGGCCCCCCTATACGTACCTACCTACCTAAAGGCCCCTATACCTACCTACCTACATACCTACCTATACTTAAGGCCCTATACCCTGCTACCTATACTGAAGGTCCCTTTACCTACCTACCTACCTAAAGGCCCCTATACCTACCTACATACCTACCTATACTTAAGGCCCTATACCCTGCTACCTATACTGAAGGTCCCTTTACCTACCTACCTACCTACCTATACTGAAGTCACATGTACCTTACTACCTATACTGAAGGCCCCTATACCTAGCTACCTACCTATACTGAAGGCCCATATACCCTGCTACCTATACTGAAGGCCCATATACCTTGCTACCTATACTGCAGGCCCCTATACCTTGCTACCTATACTTAAAGCTACCAATATTGAAGGCACCCATACCTAGCTACCTATACTGCGGGCACCTATGCCTGGGTACCTATACTGCGGGCACCCATGCCTGGGTACCTATACTGCGGACAACTATACCACGGATCGCACAATTCTTATGTGCAGGATTCGTTAGATTCGGGATTCGAAAGGTTCGAGATATTCGAGAACCTTTTTAGATTCGGATACGGATTCGGATTCGAAGAAATTGTGGATTCGTCCCATCCCTACTCTTTAATAACATGGCTAAACTGGTACTTGGTATTGTTTCAGAATGTGTCATTTAAACTTGATAATTCTAATATAAAACAACATTTTGTAATCACAAGCAAAGGCATTTACTTTGAGCAAATATTGTGTTTATTTGTATTTATTTGCTTTTTGTTTGTTTGTTTTTGTTTGTTTTTTTGTTGTTGTTTTAATCCTTTACTCCTATTAAAAACATCCATTTTAAAGTCACAAATACACATATTTGACACATTATTTATTTTTGAATGCAATGTTGCCATCTGCAGCTCTGCCCTTTGGTTGTTTTGACACATGTTACTGCCATACTGCATCATTAGATCAATGCTCTGCTTCAAAACAATATGGGCTAATTAGCAAGTTTGGTTCATACATTCCCTGTGATCCTGTGCCAGTCAGAACACCAGGCAGATGCACTTCACTTTTTTTAATGCACGTCTGCTGACAGTCATCTGACAATTACGCTGCTCGGATTTTGTAAGCAAAATATTTGAACTAATTCATTGGAAAAGAAAGCCGCTTGCAAGCCATTTCATTAAAAAAGCACATTTCTATGAATTCCAGCTCTGAACATATTCATGGCTTCCTTCAAAGGAATCCTCCAGTTTAGCAGAGGCATAATGACACCATAATTGCTACTTTCTACATTTAATTTCAGTTTTCAGGCTGTCACGGGGCTCTCCAAAGGAAAGTTCCACTTTTTTTAGCTGCTGTTTTTGATTGGTCCTTTTCCAAGCTGTACAGTTGCACATTAAATTAGCATAAAATGTACATAAACTCAAAATTATTAGCATCTAATTGACCATCCCCATTTTTAGTATTTAATATTACGTTTGCCATCACTTAATTGTTAAGTGAAATGATACTCAAAATCCTATTGAAATCAAGAGTGCCCTTAAAAAATGTATGTAATCAACAGTCTAACCACTCCACCCCCAAGGATTTTTACCTTGACGGACCAGAGCAATTTGCACCTGTCAGTGCTTCTCCCTTTCATCCGCCAATAACTTTATCACTACTTGTCACAACAAAGTGATCTATATCTTGTTCTTTTGTTTTTTTTCGCCATCAATTAGGATTTCTTTGGGTGGTACATTATTCTAAGAATTATTATATTCTAAATGCATTTTCACAGGAATAATACAAAAAAAAATATTTATTTCTTACTTTTCAGTCATTATAGTTTTAAAATAAAACATGCTACTGTGAATAAAACCCACATATTTTATTTGCCCTTTTGTCCCAATTATTGCAACATTTAAATGAGGTCCCTAGTTCAATGTATGGCGACAATATTTTATTTGGAATTAAAGGTGCATTTTTTCAGTTTTGTGTCCGTCACTAATTACTACAACCTTATATATATATATATACTAGCTAGTCGCCCGGCGTTGCCCAGGTATGTAATTGGCTAGTGTTACCTCTGCCCACTTTTTCTAATCCTAACACACAATTACTCAAGGATGACCTAGTTTGTGAGCTTTGCGGACTTTGGCATCAATAATTGGCATTGAAATGAAATAAATCTAATTGGCTGTGGCTCCACTCCTTTGAAAATCAATAGGTGAATTTTGATTAGCTTGTGTAGGCTCCACCCACTTTTCTGAATATTAATCCCAGTAACCCAGTGACCAACTGTGCAAAGTTTAAGAAACCTGCCATTGACAGAGTTAGAAAAACAAAAGTTTGCTTTCTTAAAACAGAAAGAATTTGCAATAATTCAGGTTGGAGTGAGCATAAAATGTCTCCCACTGCATCACTGTTGAATATGTGCAAATTAACCATTGTTACCCTTAAAAGCTAAACACACCTCCAGAACTGCTGGAATGCAATGATGTGTCAGCTTGTTAATTTGTAGAGCGCCATAATAATCCAACATGCATACAGACTGTTTTGGATTGTTTGATCCTCATCAGTGCATGGCATGGATTAATTTGGCTCTATGCAGTAGGGCTTGTAACACCGAGAGGTACAGACTAACCAGCAAGCTCATGGTGACCCAGAACTCATTGGAGTGTGTAAGGGACTACAATGGTCCTAAAAGCCCCCTTACTAAGATGTTAAGAAAAACAAAAGCTTGCTTTCTTAAAACAGAAAGAATTTGTGATAATTCAGGTTGGAGTGAGCTTGAGATGTCTCCCAGTGCATCACTGCTGAATATATGCAAATTAACCATTGTGCACTTAGAAGCTAAACACACCTCCAGTGTAACAGTGTAAGAATGGCTGCAGTTTACATTTTCCAGTGCAATTTGTATTTGTCTCCGCCCCCTTTTTGGTTATGGGAATAAAAAGTATCCTATGCTTTATTACAGGTAATGTACTATGTGTGTTCCAAATTTCAGTTTACATTCTAGCAGTGAAATTTGTATTTTTCTCCACCCACTGATGTCCTAATGTTTCCCGGGTATGTATTTGGCTGCTGTTGGCTGTGGCCACTTTTTCTAACCCTAACACACAATTGTCAATAGTCAATGACCAAGTTTGTGGTCTTTGGCATGAATAATTTTCATTGAAATGAAACACATCTGATTCGCTGTTTGTAGCCCCACCCCTTTTCTAAATATTTAACCCCAGTCATCCAATGATCAACTGTACCCGGTTTGAGGCTTGTGCCATTAACAGTGCAAAAATAGCAGCAATTAAATATTTGCCTTGAAAATCAATAGGTGAATTGTGATTGTTTTTTGTAGGCTCCACCCACTTTTCTGAATATTAATCCCAGTCACCCAGTGACCAACTGTGAAAAGTTTCAGAACCCCACAATTAATAGTGTAAGAATGGCTGCAGTTTACATTTTCCCAGTGAAATTTGTGTTTGTCTCCACCCACTGAAGACTCGGCATTGCCCAGGTATGTATTTGGCTGGTGCTAGCTCCGCCCACTTTTTCTAACCCAAACACAAAATTACTTAATGACCAAGTTTGTGAGCTTTGAGGTCTTTGGCATCAATAATTTGCATTGAAATAAAATAAATCTGATTGGCTGTGGCTCCACCCCTTTTCTGAATTTGAACCCCAATCACCCAATGGCCAACTGTACCAGGTACAGGTGATTAACAGTGCAAGAGGCTTGTGCCATTAACAGTGCAAGTATGGCATCAATTAAATAGTCCCCTTAAAGATTAATGGGTGGATTTTGATTGGCTTTTGTAGGCTCCACCCACTTTTCTGAATATTAATCTCAGTCACCCAATGACCAACTGTGCAAAGTTTGAGAACCCTACCATTAATAGTGTAAGAAAAACAAAAGTTTGCTTTCCTAAAACAGAAAGAATTTGCAATAATTCAGGTTGGAGTTAGCTTGAGATGTCTCCCAGTGCATCACTGCTGAAAATATGATAATTAACCATTGTTACCCTTAGAAGCTAAACACACCTCCAGAACCGCTGGAATGCAATGATGTGTCAGCTTGTTAAGTTGTACAGAGCCATAATAATCCAACACGCATACAGACTGTTTTGGATTGTTTGATCCTTATCAGTGCATGGCATAGATTAATTTAGCTCTATGCAGTAGGGCTTGTAACACCGAGAGGGACATACTACCCAGCAAGCTCATGGTGACCCAGAACTCATTGGAGTGTGTAAGGGACTACAATGGTACTAAAAGCCCCCTTACTAAGATGTTAAGAAAAACAAACGTTTGCTTTCTTAAAACAGAAATAATTTGCGATAATTCAGGTTGGAGTGAGCTTGAGATGTCTCCCAGTGCATCACTGCTGAATATATGCAAATTAACCATTGTGCACTTAGAAGCTAAACACACCTCCAGTGTAACAGTGTAAGAATGGCTGCAGTTTACATTTTCCAGTGCAATTTGTATTTGTCTCCGCCCCCTTTTTGGTTATGGGAATAAAAAGTATCCTATGCTTTATTACAGGTAATGTACTATGTGTGTTCCAAATTTCAGTTTACATTCTAGCAGTGAAATTTGTATTTTTCTCCACCCACTGATGTCCTAATGTTTCCCGGGTATGTATTTGGCTGCTGTTGGCTGTGGCCACTTTTTCTAACCCTAACACACAATTGTCAATAGTCAATGACCAAGTTTGTGGTCTTTGGCATGAATAATTTTCATTGAAATGAAACACATCTGATTCGCTGTTTGTAGCCCCACCCCTTTTCTAAATATTTAACCCCAGTCATCCAATGATCAACTGTACCCGGTTTGAGGCTTGTGCCATTAACAGTGCAAAAATAGCAGCAATTAAATATTTGCCTTGAAAATCAATAGGTGAATTGTGATTGTTTTTTGTAGGCTCCACCCACTTTTCTGAATATTAATCCCAGTCACCCAGTGACCAACTGTGAAAAGTTTCAGAACCCCACAATTAATAGTGTAAGAATGGCTGCAGTTTACATTTTCCCAGTGAAATTTGTGTTTGTCTCCACCCACTGAAGACTCGGCATTGCCCAGGTATGTATTTGGCTGGTGCTAGCTCCGCCCACTTTTTCTAACCCAAACACAAAATTACTTAATGACCAAGTTTGTGAGCTTTGAGGTCTTTGGCATCAATAATTTGCATTGAAATAAAATAAATCTGATTGGCTGTGGCTCCACCCCTTTTCTGAATTTGAACCCCAATCACCCAATGGCCAACTGTACCAGGTACAGGTGATTAACAGTGCAAGAGGCTTGTGCCATTAACAGTGCAAGTATGGCATCAATTAAATAGTCCCCTTAAAGATTAATGGGTGGATTTTGATTGGCTTTTGTAGGCTCCACCCACTTTTCTGAATATTAATCTCAGTCACCCAGTGGCCAACTGTGCAAAGTTTGAGAACCCTACCAATAATAGTGTAAGAATTGCTGCAGTTTACATTTTCTCAGTGAAATTTGTATTTGTCTCCGCCTACTGATGACCCAGCATTGCCCTATTATGTATTTAGCTGGTGTTGGCTGCGCCCACTTTTCCTAACCCTAACACACAATTACTCAATTACTCAATGACCAAGTTTGTGAGCTTTGCGGTCTTTGGCATCAATAACCTGCATTAAAATGAAACAAATCAGATTGGCTGTTTGGGGCTCCACCCCCTTATATAAATTTAAACCCCAGTCACGCAATGATCAACTGTACCAGGCTTGAGGCTTGTGCCATTAACAGTGCAAGAATGGCAGCAATGAAATATTCCCCTGAAAAATCAATAGGTAATTTTTGATTGTTTTTTGTAGGCTCCACCCACTTTTCTGAATATTAACCCCAGTAACCCACTGTGCAAAGTTTGAGAACCCTACCATTAACAGTGTAAGAATGGCTGCTGTTTACATTTTCCCAGTAAAATTTGTATTTGTCTCCGCCCACTTATGCCCCGGCGTTGTCCGCTTATGTATTTGGCTGGTGTTGGCTGTGCCCACTTTCCTAACCCTAACACACAATTAATCAATTACCAAGTTTGTGAGCTTTGCGATGTTTGGCAACAATAATTTGCATTGGAATGAAACAAATCTGATTGGCTATTTGTGGCTCCACCCCCTTTCTGAAATTGAACCCCAGTCACCCAATGATCAACTATACCAGGTTTGAGGCTTGTGCCATTAACAGTGCAAGAATGGCAGAAATGTAAATATTCCCCTTGAAAATCATTAGGTGAATTTCGATTGGCTTTTATAGGCTCCAACCACTTTTCTGAATAATAACCCTAGTCACCCAATGACCAACTGTGCAAAGTTTGAGAACCCTACCATTAATAGTGTAAGAAAAACAAAAGTTTGCTTTCCTAAAACAGAAAGAATTTGCAATAATTCAGGTTGGAGTTAGCTTGAGATGTCTCCCAGTGCATCACTGCTGAAAATATGATAATTAACCATTGTTACCCTTAGAAGCTAAACACACCTCCAGAACCGCTGGAATGCAATGATGTGTCAGCTTGTTAAGTTGTACAGAGCCATAATAATCCAACACGCATACAGACTGTTTTGGATTGTTTGATCCTTATCAGTGCATGGCATAGATTAATTTAGCTCTATGCAGTAGGGCTTGTAACACCGAGAGGGACATACTACCCAGCAAGCTCATGGTGACCCAGAACTCATTGGAGTGTGTAAGGGACTACAATGGTACTAAAAGCCCCCTTACTAAGATGTTAAGAAAAACAAACGTTTGCTTTCTTAAAACAGAAATAATTTGCGATAATTCAGGTTGGAGTGAGCTTGAGATGTCTCCCAGAGCATCACTGCTGAATATATGCAAATTAACCATTCTACCCTTAGAAGCTAAACACACCTCCAGTGTAACAGTGTATGGCTGCAGTTTACATTTTCCAGTGAAATTTGTATTTGTCTCTTTTTGGTTATGGGAATAAAAAGTATCCTATACTTTATTCCAGGTAATGTACTATGTGTGTGCCAAATTTCATTCAAATCCGTTCAGCCGTTTTTGCGTGATCGAGTAACAAACATCCAAACATCCAAACATCCGAACTTTCCCATTTATTATATTAGTAGGATATATATATATATATATATATATATATATATATATATATATATTTATATATATATAATTATATATATATACTAGCTGGTGGCCTGGCGTTGCCCGGGTATGTATTTGGCCTGTGTTGGCTCTGCCCACCTTTCCTAACCCTAACACGCAATTACTTAATTACTTAATGACCAAGTGTGTGAGCTTTGCGGTCTTTGGCATCAATAATTTGCATTGAAATAAAATAAATCTGATTGGCTGTGGATCCACCCCTTTTCTGAATTTGAACCCCAATCACCCAATGGCCAAGTGTACCAGGTACAGGTGATTAATATTGCAAGTGGCTTGTGCCATTGCTGCAAGAATGGCAGCAATGTAAATATTCCCCTTGAAAATCAATAGGTGTATTTTGATTGGCTTTTATAGGCTCCACTCACGTTTCTGAATATTAATCTCAGTCACCCAGTGACCAACTGTGCAAAGTTTGAGAACCCTACCATTAACAGTGTAAGAATGGCTGCGGTTTACATTTTCCCAATGAAATTCCTATTTTCCTCTGCCCACTGATGTTCCGACATTGCTTGGGTATGTATTTGGCTAGTGTTGGCTCTGCCCACTTTTCCAACCCTAACACACAATTACTCAATGACCAAGTTTGTGAGCTTTGCGTTTTTTGGCATCAATAATTTGCATTGAAATGAAACAAATCTGATTGGCTTTTTGTGGCCCCACCCCTTTTTATGAATTTGAACCCCAGTCACCCAATGGCCAACTGTACCAGGTTTGAGGCTTGTGCCACTAACAGTGCAAGAATGGCAGCAATTACATATTCCCCTCAAAAATCGATAGGTGAATTTTGATTGGCTTTTGTAGGCTCCACCAACTTTTCTGAATATTAATCCCAGTCACCCAGTGACCAGTTATGCAAAGTTTGACAGCCCTACCAGTAACAGTGTAAGAATGGCTGCAGGTTACAGTTTATCAGTGAAATTTGTATTTGTCTTCACTAGTGTTGGGCGAACAGTGTTCGCCACTGTTCGGGTTCTGCAGAACATCACCCTGTTCGGGTGATGTTCGAGTTCGGCCGAACACCTGATGGTGTTCGGCCTTTTAAGTTCGGGTTCGGCCCGAACTATTGAATGGCCGCCGACAGGGCCGAACAGGGCCCCTGTTCGGCCGAACAGGGCCCTGTTCGCCCGAACATGCCGCAATACGGCCCCCCGATAGGGTCGCAGGCATAAGGGGGGAGCATGCCCCGATCGCGGGGGGGGTCGGAAATTCCCCCCACCCCCTCCGCTAGCGCTCCCCCCTCTGCCTGCTTCCCCATACAAAAGTTTAAGGAAAGTACCTGCGGTAGTGGATGGCCTGGCAGTGGCACTGTGGAGTGAGGAGGAGGAGTCCGGAGAGTGACGCGTTGAGGGAGGCCGGGCAGCGGGCGTGAGGTCAGAGAAAGGGCGGAAGTACCACAAGGGTACTACCGCTGAACCGCCCGCTGCCCGGCCTCCCTCAACACGTCACTCTCCGGACTCCTCCTCCTCACTCCACAGTGCCACTGCCAGGCCATCCACTACCACAGGTACTTTCCTGAAACTTTTGTATGGGGAAGCGGGCAGAGGGGGGAGCGCTAGCGGAGGGGGTGGGGGGAATTTCCGACCCCCCCCCCCCCCCCGCGATCGGGGCATGCTCCCCCCTTATGCCTGCGACCCCATAGGGCCCCCAAAAGCGGGATGTTCGGGAAGTTCGGGGTTCGGCCCGAACATGCCGAACATCTCGGCCATGTTCGGCGAACTTTCCCGAACTCGAACATCCAGGTGTTCGCCCATCACTAGTCTTCACCCACTGATGACCCGGCATTGCCCGCTTATGTATTTGGCTGGTGTTGGCGCCCACTTTTGATAACCCTAACACACAATTACTCAATGACCAAGTTTGTGAGCTTTGCGGTCTTTGGCATCAATAACTTGCATTAAAATGAAACAAATCAGATTAGCTGTTTGTGGCTGCACCCCCTTTTAATGTAAACCCCAGTCACCCAATGACCAACTGTACCAGGTTTGAGGCTTGCACCATTAACAATGCAAGAATGGCAGCAATGAAATATTCACCTTAAAAATCAATAGGTGAATTTTGATTGGCTTTTGTAGGCTCCACCCACTGAATATTATTCTGAATATTAATCCCAGTCACCCAGTGACCAACTGTGCAAAGTTTGAGAACCTACCATTAACAGTGTAAGAATGGCTGCAGTTTACATATTTTCCAGTTAAATTTGTATTTGTCTCCACCCACTTTTTGGTTATGGGAATAAAAAGTATCCTATACTTTATTCCAGGTAATGTACTATGTGTGTGCCAAATTTCATTCAAATCCGTTCAGCCATTTTTGCGTGATCAAGTAACAAACATCCAAACATCCAAACATCCGAACTTTCCCATCCTATCCTACTAATATAATAAATGGGAAAGTTCGGATGTTTGGATGTTTGGATATTTGGATGTTTAGATGTTTGGATGTTTGTTACTCGATCACGCAAAAACGGCTGAACGGATTTGAATGAAATTTGGCACACACATAGTACATTACCTGTAATAAAGTATAGGATACTTTTTATTCCCATAACCGAAAAGGGGGCGGAGACAAATACAAATGTCACTGGAAAATTTAAATTGCAGCCATTCTTACACTGTTAATGGTAGAGTTCTCAAACTTTTCACAATTGGTCACTGGGTGACTGGGATAAATTTTCAGAAAAGTGGGTGTAGCCTATAAGAGTCAATCAAAATGCACCTATTGATTTTCAAAGGAAATATGTAATTGCTGCCATTCTTGCACTGTTAATGGCACAAGCCTCAAACCTGGTACAGTTGATCATTGGGTGACTGGGGTTCAAATTTAGACAAAGGGGTGGAGCCACAAATAGCCAATCAGATTTGTTTCATCTCAATGCAAATTATTGATGCCAAAGACCGCAAAGCGCAACAAACTTGGTCATTGAGTAATTGTGTGTTAGGCTTAGAAAAAGTAGGTGGGGCCAACACTAGCCAAATACATACCCAAACAATGTCAGGAAATCAGTGGGTGGAGAAAAATACAAATTTCATTGTGAAAATGTAAACTGCAGCCATTCTTACACTGTTAGTGGTAGGGTTCTCAAACTTTGCACGGTTTGTCACCGGGTGACTGGGATTAATATGCAGAAAGGTGGGTGGAGCTTACAAATTAAAATCCTATTGATTTTTAAGGGGAATATTTAATTGCTGCCATTCTTGCACTGTTAATGGCACAAGCCTCTTGTGCTGTTAATCACCTGTACCTGGAACACTTGGCCATTGGGTGATTGGGATTCAAATTCAGAAAAGTGGTGGAGCCACAGCCAATCAGATTTATTTTTCTTCAATGCAAATTATTGATGCCAAAGACCGTAAAGCTCACAAACTTGGTCATTAAGTAATTGAGAAATTGTGTGTTAGGGTTAGGAAAAGTGGGCAGGGCCAACACCAGCCATATACATACCCGGGCAACGCCGGGCATCAAGCTAGTTTATAATACTAGCTGGACGCCCGGCATTGCCCGGGTATGTATTTGGCTGGTGTTGGCCCCGCCTACTTTTCTTAACCCTAAAACACAATTACTTAATTACTTAATGGTCAAGTTTGTGAGCTTTGCAGTCTTTGGCATCAATCATTTGCATTGCAATAAAATAAATCTGAATCCACCACTTTTCTGAATTTGAACCCCAATCACCCAATGGCCAATGTACCAGGTACAGGTGATTAACAGTGCAAGAGGCTTGTGCCATTAACAGTGCAAGAATGGCAGCAATTAAATATTCCCCTTAAAAATCAATAGGTGGATTTTAACTGGCTTTTGTAGGCTCCACCCACCTTTCTGAATATTAATCCCAGTCACCTAGTGACCAACTGTGCAAAGTTTGAGAACCCTACCATTAACAGTGTAAGAATGGCTGCAGTTTACATTTTCCCAATGAAATGTATATTTTTCTCCACCCACTGATTTTCTGACATTGCTCGGGTATGTATTTGGCTGGTGTTGGCTCCGCCTACATTTTCTAACCCTAACACACAATTACTCAATGACCAAGTTTGTGCTCTTTGCGGTCTTTGGCATCAATAATTTGCATTGAGATTAAACAAATCTGATTGGCTGTTTGTGGCTCCAACCCTTTGTCTAAATTTGAACCCGAGTCACCCAATGGCCAACTGTACCAGGTTTAAGGCTTGTGCCATTAACAGTGCAAGAATGGTAGCAATTACATATTCCCCTTAAAAATCAATAGGTGAATTTTGATTGTATTTTGTAGACTCCACCCACTTTTCTGAATATTAATCCCAGTCACCCAGTGACCAACTGTGCAAAGTTTGAGAACCCTGCCATTAACAGTGTAAGAATGGCTGCAGTTTACATTTTCTCAGTGAAATGTGTATTTGTCTCCACCCACTGATGACCCGGTATTGCCCGATTATGTATTTGGCTGGTGTTGGCTGTGCCCACTTTTCCTAACCTTAACACACAATTACTCAATGACCAAGTTTGTGAGCTTTGCGGTTTTTGGCATCCATAACCTGCAATAATAATGAAACAAATAAGATTGTCTGTTTGTGGCTCCACCCCCTTTTATCAATTTAAAACCCCAGTCACCCAATGATCAACTGTACCAGGTTTAGGGCTTGTGCCATTAACAGTGCATGAATGGCAGCAATGAAATATTCCCCTGAAAAATCAATAGGTAATTTTTGATTGGCTTTTGTAGGTTCCACCCACTTTTCTGAATATTAATCCCAGTCACCCAGTAATTAACTGTGCAAAGTTTGAGAACCCTACAATGAATAGTGTAAGAATGGCTGCAGTTTACATTTTCCCAGTCAAATTTGTATTTGTCTCCGCCCACTTATGACCCCATGTTGCCCGCTTATGTATTTGGCTGGTGTTGGCTGTGCCCACTTTCTAACCTTCACACACAATTAATCAATTACTCAATTGCCAAGTTTGTGAGCTTTGCGGTGGTTGGCATCAATAATTTGCATTGGAATGAAACAAATCTAATTGGCTGTTTGTGGTTCCACCCCCCTTTCTCAAATTGAACCCCAGTCACCCAATGATCAACTGTACCAGGTTTGAGGCCTGTACCATTAACAGTGCAAGAATGGCAGCAATGTAAATATTCCCCTTGAAAATCAATAGGTGAATTATGATTGGCTTTTGTAGGCTCCTCCCACCTTTCTGAATATTAATCTCAGTCACCCAGTGACCAACTGCGCAAAGTTTGATAACCCTACCTTTAACAGTGTAAGAATGGCTGCAGTTTACATTTTCCCCGTGAAATTTGTATTTGTCTCCGCCCCCTTTTTGGTTATGGGAATAAAAAGTATCCTATACTTTATTCCAGATAATGTACTATGTGGGTGCCAAATTTCATTCAAATCCGTTCAGCCGTTTTTGCGTGATCGAGTAACAAACATCCAAACATCCAAATATCCAAACATCCGAACTTTCCCATTTATTATATTAGTAGGATTAGTAGGATAACAGTAATATACCCTCTTGCCATACATAGTAAAAAAAAGCATCCCTAACTTAACTACTAATGTATTTTTTTAAAATGCTGTCATTTATTTATTTATCTATTTTACAAATGTTTTATTTTGGTAACTGTGTGGGGGGAGGGGGGGGGGAGTATTAATTAATTTTTATTTAAAGTGGAAAAAATGTAAAGTGTGTATTTTACTTTTGTATGTCATTTTTTTAACCACTAGATGTCCTCATAATCAAAATGCTTGGTAACCTAAGCCGAGGGAAGAGTTGCAGTGCATTCGGGGCAGTTTTTTTTCTCTGCCTGCAGCCGATAGATGGCGAAGATTTCTAAGGTTTCCTCTGGCAGTTTTAAAGTGTACCTGAGCCAAAGCTCATAGGCCTACCTCTCCTTAGGTCAGTATTTGTTTCTGAACCCAAGCTTCTGCTCAGGTTCTCTTTAACCACTTGACGCCCACAGTGCAATCCCCCCCCCCCCCCCCCCAAGACCAGGCTGTTTTTTTCAGCACTGGGCTGTGCAGACTTTTCAGCCTCCTACACAGCCCAGCAAAGGAGCCCAGCAATCTGACTCACCTCCCTTTTTTGTCCCTAAGGGGACATGCCGCAGGAGGGGTCCGATTGCTGCAGCAGTTTGTTGTTTTTTGTTTTTTTTTAGCCTCTATGAGGCTCTCTCTCCTTCCCTCCTCCTCCCTCCCCTTTCCTCCTCCCCTCTGTGCACTGGAATTGGAACAGGACGGCGATCCATCCTGTTCTGCCTCTCATAGGCATCAGCCTATGAGAGGACGGTGATCCCCGGCCAATCAGAGGCCGGGGATCGCCTATCTCGTACAGTGCTGCCGCGGACCGCAGCGCTGTACGCATGTAAACAAAGGGGATTTCTTTCCCCTTTCATTTAAAAGCAGCCCACTAGCTGCGATCGGCTAGTGAACGGGCAGGGATTGATCGCGCATGCGCACGGCCGTTCCCTGTGAAACTGCAGCCCCAGGACTTGACGCCAACTGGCGTTAAGCGGTCCTGGGGCTGCCGCGGCGTTCATGCCTATTGGCATGGGGCGGTCTTTAAGTAGTTAAGTTATGATCTGCAGGTCCATCTAGCTCTGCTATTACCCAAACAATCAACTGCTCCAAATGCAGCGTGAACTGATAATGTATCCGATTCAGTGCAGATTACACAACAGCGCTGGATGCATGCACATCGCCATTTGGTGAGTGCTTACCTAATCAGACACATTAACAAATCTGATACGTGGATGGTACACATGAAAGAGAGGGCTGCACATGGAATGGGAGGGGCACTGTGGCAAATAAAAAGGGAGCCCCGACATATGAGGCCTAGGAGCACAAAAAGTATAAATCCGGCCTTGGATATATCATTTACACAGTTAAACTTTACAGTATAAACTAAACATACCCCATCCATGCAGATACAGGCACTAGGAAAGAGAAGGGACCTGAAAACAGGTGAATGTTGTGGTCTGCAATGGATTGCAGAGATTTGTGTACATTATAAGTAGCTTTAAAGAGACTCTGAAGTCTCATAAAATTGACCTTTTTATTTTAAAAATATTTTTTACATTATTACCCTAACTAGAACGCTGCATCCCCGTGGCTGTAATCTAACTAAATCCCCCCAAACTGCCCGGGGGGCAATCCAGGCAGCGCTTCCGTGAGAGGCAGAGCTTTCAGCCGCAGCACTGCCTCTCCAAGCGTCTATCAGCTCTGATTGCCGCCTCCGCCAGCACCTCTCTCTCTTCCTTCACTGAGAGGGGCGGAGGAGAGGCAAAGATACGCGCTGGTCGTGGATTTTGCTGCTGCTTTTAAGCCGCAGCTCTGCCACTTACTGTAGCAAAATCCGCGACCAAGAAAGTCGTGGATTTTGCGGGGGTGAGTTAGGGAGGAGTTTGGGGCGATTTACTTAGTGTTCAACCACGGGGATGCGGCGATTTAGTTAGGGGAATGATGTGAAAGAGATTTTTAAAATAAAAAGGTCAATTTTATGAAACTTCAGAGTCTCTTTAAGGCAATCTGAACTTAAAGACACTGTTTTTGTATTTGATCTGATGAAGCTGACTGTGGTCTACGAAACGCATTATCGTTTATAGTGTCTGATGGATAATACATCTTCTGTTTGAAATTGCCATTGCCCCTTCTTTTTGAGGTAGGCTATTTTTATTAATTATTATAATTTTTTTTAGTCACATAATATATATTGTTCATCCACTACCACCTATTTTTGGGGCGCCTTCTCCCTCCCAGTTACTAGCCACAGTTGTGGAGTGGGGTAGCTGGGAGACTTTGCTACAATAAGACCACGTTTGTGTACATTACAAGCAAGCTTACCTTTTAAATGTAGTATTATGCTATAAACTATAAAGCATATATCTTTCTATCGCTCTCTCTCTCTATCTGCCCATCTATTTCAATCTCTTTTACAACGTGTTTGCAGAATGTAGAGCTACTGCTAGACTTTCACATTGTAAATTCAGCTAATCAATTATCTGGTGCCCACTAATTCTGAACCTATTTGCTCCGGCAGCCTTCCTTAATGTCTCTCGATGGAGACAATAGATTTTACTACCACTTATAACAACATATAATTAGGCAAGTCCTATGATTACTTCAGAGGAGATAACACCTCTGGGTAAATTTGTTAGGAGGAGCTATTAAAAGAAAATGGGAACCTAACCTAGAACAACATCACTATATTATATCCACTTAATGGAATCCTACGGTTGATTAAATCTACTACTGGCAAAGTAGGGCAGTAGTGTAATCCCTTTCCTTCCCGCGTAGCAATGTGTTCTGCAACCTGAGTAATAGTGATTATTAAATTAGTCAATTAGAAACTAAAGCATCATAAAGTATAAAAGATAAGCTAAGCCTTCACAAGCAATCTGTTGACAACCATCAAAAACACAAACTGTTCTGTTTCTTTATTGATGTTTTGCACTAATACATTGTAACAAAAAGGGTGGGGGTGCCCATTATAGAAAAATGCTTACAAGCAGCTTAAAAAGGCAATGTAGTGTTGGACTCACCTCTCCTGAAGAACTGAGCCAGAAAAACTGTAATTAGTTGTATTCAAGCACAATAGAAAACAATGCATTTCACAAGTGTCTCCCAACTTCCTCAGTTCAATACAGATAAGAAATGACCTTTACTGTTTGATTGAAGAGCATGAGCCTCTATGCACTTATAATTACACTGAGTACCCAATATAGTAAAAACATCCACCAAAGGCTTGGAATCCACAAGACCTCAAAAGATGTTGTGTAGTGTGTGCACCAAGAGAGGAGTAGGAGATCCTTTAAAGAGACACTGAAGCGAAAATTTTTTTTTATGATATTATGATTTGTATGTGTAGCACAGCTAAGAAATAAAACATTAAGATCAGATACATCAGTGTAATTGTTTCCAGTACAGGAAGAGTTAAGAAACTCCAGTTGTTATCTCTATGCAAAAAAGCCATTAATCTCTATGACTTTCAAAGTCGTGGAGAGGGCTGTCTTCTGACTTTTATTATCTCAACTGTAAGTAAACAGTTTTCTTTTTATCTGCTAGAGGAGAGGTCATTACTTCACAGACTGCTCTGAAAGAATCATTTTGAATGCTGAGTGTTGTGTAATCTGTACATATTAGAGAATGATGCAATGTTAGAAAAACACTATATACCTGAAAATAAAAATATGAGAATATTTTCTTTGCTGCTAATCTTCTAGTAATTATTCATAGTACACAACCAATTCATTATATCATATATTTTTTTTCGCTTCAGTGTCTCTTTAAGGCCGGCAGGTTGTGAAGTGGAGCCCCCATGTTTTTCCAGCACATGCAAAGAAGAGGAATTCCCAGCAGTACAATTCAATGAGAATATGCTAAGCAATGAAATATCATATAATGATAGTCCTACCAAACACCCCACCATCCGTCATATGAGGGTGAATCTTCAATACTGAATGAAAATGCTAAACAACATAAAGGGAGGTAAAACATCAGGTTCATGCTACTAAAGGTACAAACAGTGCAAGCTTGTTGGCTAGTTTAGCTACTAAACTATTTTAGAAGTGTTATATGGGGATTACCCCACTACAGCCATCCATTAAATCTCATAAAATCTCATAAAACCAAAGTGCCAATCAGGTGTCAACCCCCTGCATGCAGCATACAACACATACACTCAACATGCAAACATGCCTGTATATCAGCTATATTCTAAATGGGGGCATGCTTTCGTAGGGGCAGTCCTAATTATTCATGTTCAAGATCCAATATACACAGATGATAATGTTGCAATGGAGTTTATCACACTTAGATCTTGGAAGACCTCGTCTACTACAAGGTTAGGCATTTGAATGGGGCTTACTGTCACTTCAAAGATCACACCTACATTGGGTACAGCAGTCCAAATATTGTCAGCACACCAAACTTTAAAGAAAGCATGGCTTTATTATGCAATCATCATCCATATGTATTCTGGATCAAATTTAAAGGCATCATGCACCCATCATTTCATTATGAAATTTAATGGGCACAAATACTTGGTTTCATGCCTGTACTGAGTGCTGGCTGGTATTGGGTGTTCTGTGGGTACAAAGTGCAGCTACTCAGTGCCATGATGGTTCTGGGTGCAGGTACTAATTATTATGTGGGTACTGGGTGCAGATAGAATTTGGTGCATGTACTAAGTGCCATATGGAGGCTAGGTGCACATATTGGGTGCATTGGGATGGAGAGGTCACTGTGGGTGCTGAGAGAGGTTACTGTGGGTGTTTTGGAGGCAAAGGTCGCTGTGGGTGCCAGGAGAGGTAACTGTGGGTGCTGGGGATGGTCACTGTGGGTGCTGGGGGAGGGAAAGGTCACCGTGGGTGCTGGGAGAGGTCACTGTGGGTGCTGGGAGAGGGCAAGTTGCAATATACATTGGAATGGTGTGGTACAATAAATTATTTAATAGCATCATGTGACCAGTGGTTGAGTTATGAATTGAAATTATGAAAATTAAGAGTTTGATTAATAAAATAGTCATTATTAATCTTAATATTTGAAAAGTGCTATCTTTTTGTGCAAAACTTCTATTCCTTTGAACTAAACAGAACTTTTTTGCATTTAAAATGTTAACAAACACTGAAATTACAAGTTCCTTGCAGATGGTGTTAAGTCTAAGTAATTTCATTCTGGTTTTCATTCCGGTCTATACAAATCTATTAATGTTCAAATGTTGCTTGTTGCATGTGTTATTCTATTAACAGAGTTAATCACATCGCTGTCCCAGTGTAGAACATCACCCCGCTCAGAAAAGGGCATAGACGAGGAGTAACCTTTAAATAATAAATGACCTTTAGCTTAAACTTTTATTTTAATTTTGAAAAAAAAGAGGAAATTCTCAACAAGGAAAGGAAGCGCGTCTTTACGGTAGAGTTGGGAAAAATTGGAATCAGTGACAGGATTTCGTTGTTGTCTAAGTCTTTCACTTCCTTCCTTCTTGACATCAAAGGTGCAGCTAGGGGTGCAGCTAGTACTTACTAGACCCCCTCAGGGGCAAACCCAGGATTTTCAAGGGGGGGATTCCTGAAATGTCTCCCTCAGCCACACACAATACAGTATAATAATATGGTAGGACATCATGCTGAGTACACATAATGCAATTTCCTGTCTGACTGACAGGTTCTGTCAATTATTTCCTAAATGTCCGATCTGCTCCCAATCGACAACGGGATTGACCAGGAGCAGTTGGGATACAGATAATAATGAGGACAGCCAACATTGGTAATGAAGAGGAAAGTGAAGCATTCACACAGCAAGGCACAGGGCTGTGCTCATACCTGACTCTGCAGATATTCTGGTGTCTCAACTTGTGCCTGTCCCCAGACACTGCACCAGCCCTGGTCTGAGGGGGGACTCTGGGCAGCTGTAATCCCCCCCTGCATTTGTCTATGCCCCTAGCAAAATGTTTGCTTGGCTCCACAACTGCCTGTAGTCTAGGGGTACCTCTTGCAAAGTAAGTCATTTTGGTGTGCGCAGTGTCCCGTGCTGTGCCTGACATGGGCGCCGACATAGACATAATGTCATTATGTCCATGGCTGCACAAGGGTAATTCGAGGATCCATTGTTCGCCGGAACCCAAGTTACTTCTCCCTCTGAGTTGCTACAGCTCGGAGGGGGAATAGTAATTAACGCCGCCTGGAATTTGTGCGGCAGCAGGGTGAGCCATCATTCGGCTCACCCTATGCCAAAAAGACCGGGCGGCAAAACGCCATGTATGCTACATCCTGTGCTGCTATAGCTTCCCCTTTTGTTCTTGCGCCCTCCCTCCCTGCACCCCTATAGCTTTACCTGGTTGTCTGGAGTCCCTCTCCTGCACCACTATAGCTTTGTCTGGTGGTCTGGTGCTTCCACCCCACCCCCCTATAGCTTTACCTGGTGGTCCCTCTGCACCCCCTATAATTTTACCAGGTGGTCTAGTGTCTCACCCCACCCCTATAACTGTTCCTTCTACGCTTTTGTGGCCTGCTGATTCCATTCCATTATACATTCAGAATTAGTGGTTTGTTTGTTCTAACTTAGTCAACAGATCGGCACACCAAGGTGTAGTTATTGCAGCTTGGATTTGGCTTGTGTATGATTTTGAGGGAGCAGACTGTGAGTTAAAGAGAACCTGAGATGAAGGATGTAAAATAAATTATACTTACTGTATATCCTCCAAAATAAGTCGACGTCGTGTATAAGTCGACTCCAATATTTGACCCTCTTAAGCTGGAATTTTGTTCTGACTCAAGTATAAGTCTACCTAGCAAAATTAATGGCTGCACGTGAGGACCAGGAAGAATTAACAGCTGCACTTGGGGCCCAGGAGGGGTTGATGATTGCACTGTATAAAGTATTGCAGTCATTAACCTCTCCTGGCTCTAAAGTGCTGCCAATAACTCTTCCAGGCCCCCAAGTGCAGCAATTATCCACTCTCCCTTTGCAGTAAGCACTGCAGTTCAATATCTTTCCCTGCCCTTTCCTTGTTAATTGTTGTGGCCAGGACTTTCAGACTGTGTTTTCTTGGCATGTCCTTTATCAAAATAGTGTCACTTGCCACTGGATAAATTGCTGCATATGGAATTGTCACTAGTAGTACACACATTACTCAGTGTGCTCAATGTTGCTTGTGGCTCGTGTATAAGCTCACCCCTATACTTTTATTTAGTGTATTAGACCTACATTTCTAGACTTATACAAAAACAGAGAGAGTAGACTGTGGCGAGTGCACTTCATGCATATACCATAGACCATATATATCAGATGGTGCAATATCCGGTATTATTTTGTAAAGTCCATTCAATAATGCAAAGAGAAAAAAGCAATCCCAGGAGCAGCTCATCCAGTGTAAAAAGCAACCTTTAATTATCTTCATTTAAAAATGACAAGGCGTAGCAATGGCATAAAAAATTGCATGTGAAAAGAAAACCAGTGGTACTTATCCAGTCACTGCAGCAGCATGGAGGTGCGGAGGTATAGTCCCTCAATCTCTTCATAATCAAGCTGATTTTCCTCCAGCACCACCTCTTGAAACCTCAATGTGAATTCCTGCATCAACTCCTCACATTTCACTCTGGATGATTGCCTGACCCTAGCTTGGGCCAGTTTTTTGATGATACGTATGCCCCTTGGGGCCCTCCGCACCTCTATGTATTGTTTGAGGGAGACAATAGTCCAGTACTTTCTTATTTCTTTTTCTAAAGCACGCAATAACTTTCTTTCAAGGACCGGCAGGCTAAATGCCTCCGCACCTCCATGCTGCTGCAGTGACTGGATAAGTACCACTGGTTTTCTTTTCACATGCAATTTTTTATGCCATTGCTATGCCTTGTCATTTTTAAATGAAGATAATTAAAGGTTGCTTTTTACACTGGATGAGCTGCTCCTGGGATTGCTTTTTTCTCTTTGCATTATTTCTAGACTTATAGTCAAGTCTACAAAGTACCTCGGGCTTCCTCCAAACCCAAGACCAATGTTTCCTCCCTCGCCATCCTCTTGGGTGGCTCTGTTCGCCTGCTATCGACCCAGGTAATCTTCTTTCAGTCATGCCAGTTGGGCTGTTCTGCACATGTGTGGCTTGGCTGCACATTCCCCTCATGTTCACATTGCCGGGAGCATTTTGAGCCTGCACAGTACTACCTGCAGAACGGTCCTGGCAATGTGACGCGGGGGGGGGGGCACTTGCAGAACAGCCCAACTGACGCTACTGAAATAATATTATCGCGGCCGAAAGCGGGTTAACGGAGCCACCTGGGAAAATGGCAAGGAAGGCAACGATAGTCATGGGGCCGCAGGAAGCCCCAGGTAAGTATTATTTCTTGCACATCCTTTGTCTCAGGTTCTCTTGAACTCACAGTCTGCTCCTTCAAAATCATGCACAAGCCAAATCCATGCTAAAATAACGAAGGCAACGCCTTCATCAACACCTTGGTGTGCCGATCTGTTGACTAAGTTAGAACAAACGAATCACTCATTCTGAATGTATAATGGAACGGAATCAGCAGGCCACAAAAAAACAGAAGACGCGGGGTGTCAAGACTTGGAAATGCGTCTGCATTCAAAGGTGCAATAATGAAGGTTTCATCTGCAGACACATAAGGTGAGCTCTAATTTTAAAAGAATAATATCTTCTTTTATGTTGCTTGGCTTCCTAACCATCATTAATTTGCATTAAATAAAGATTGTGCAGCATAGGGATGTGCGTTCCTCTCCGTCGTTCCCGCAGTTATGTCTTTTAAGCCTTATTACGATCAATGAAACCACATGGCGTACAGTAGAAGACTTGTTTACCAGACAAACAAATAAACAGTGTTTGATTTTTTGCTATTTTCACTGGCCCAGTGTAACATTTGCAGGTTAATTTGGAGCAGCTCCCTTTCAAAATAAAGATAAGAAAACCCCAGATAGTCTATCTCTGATTCAGCAAAACAACTGCAAATATGATGAAGAAAAATAGTTAACAAACAATAGTTTTACTGATGAGAGCTCTAGGCAAGGGCGGATGGATAGTGTAAAGGTGCGTACACACGCACTACGGACCAGAACGACGGGACCGTCAGACCCTCTCACTGCTCAGCGGATCGTTCAGAAACAGCCTTATCAGTCTGCCTGACAGACTGTACACACGGACTAATGTCGCTAGAACGCCCGCCCGGCGGGAAGGTCTGACGGACCCATCTTTCATTGACGTAGTGCGTTTGTACGCACCTTAATGGTTAAAGTGTACCTGAACCGAGTAAAATAATTCAAAATACACACATGATGTACCTGTAAGTGAATATTACATACTTTCTTTGCTGTCAGTTCCTCTCAAAAGCTCACCATTTTGTTCTTACAACAATTCTTTCCATTTCTGACAAGATTTTGTCAGAACTGAAAAATATAGCAGTTGCTTTCGGTTATATATCAGTTATAACTGAAAGGACAACTGATGTGCAAGGTAATGTCCATGTTTCCCTATGGCTCAAGTGGGCGATATTATAGTTTAGGAGTGTGCTGGCCAGGAAGTTGTTATGGGGAAATGGCCATTTTCAAAACGGAGGATGGAGAATTCCATTGATTGGACAAACAGGACACTGGAGAGGAGAAAGAGATGGATGAGTAGACTACGCGGGAGGTAAATATGATGTGCGTATGTTTATTTTGACTATACATTTTCAGTTCAGGTTTGCTTTAAGGGCTCTGCCTCCAACACAAACGACCTGGGTTCAAATCTTGACACTTCCAGTTTAGTCAGCCAGCACCAATTCAGTAAGGAGTCCTTGGACAAGACTCCCTAACACTGCTACTGCCTACAGAGCGCACCCTAGTGGCTGCAGCTCTAGTGCTTTGAGTCTACCAGAAAAAGTGCAATATAAATCTTGTTTGTCTTGTCTTGTATGAGACAAAGCACACACTACTGCCTTTGTTGCAAATAAAAAAAAATAATAATACTATCTTCGTTTGTATTACCTTCCTCACAAGCCATAATTCATTTGCATTAAATGAAGATTGTCCTGCACAGCAATGTGCCTCTCCCTCTCTTGCCTTTTACGCCTTATTGCGATCAATGAATCTGTG